>NW_012105764.1:918948-964046 GCF_000951045.1 Mandrillus leucophaeus | reverse complement strand
TTGATTTGGGGTGGAGAGTTCTGTAGATGTCTATTAGGTCCGCTTGGTGCAGAGTTGAGTTCAATTCCTGGATATCCTTGTTAACTTTCTGTGTCGTTGATCTCTCTAATGTTGACAGAGTGTGGTGTTGAAGTCTCCCATTATTATTGTATGGGAGTCTAAGTCTCTAAGGACTTGCTTTATGAATCTGGGTGCTCCTGTATATATTTAGGATAGTTAGCTCTTCCTGTTGAATTGATCCCTTTACCATTATGTAATGGCCTTCTTTGTCTCTTTTGATTTTTGATGGTTTAAAGTCTGTTTTAGCAGAGACTAGTATTGCAACCCCTGCTTTTTTTGTTCTCCATTTGCTTGGTAGATCTTCCTTCATCCTTTTATTTTGAGCCTATGTGTGTCTCTGCATGTGAGATGGGTCTTCTGAATACAGCAAACTGATGGTCTTGACTCTTTATCCAATTTTTCAGTCTGTGTCTTTTGCTTGGTCCAGTTAGTCTATTTACATTTAAGGTTAATATTGTTATGTGTGAACTTGATCCTGTCATTGTGATATTAGCTGGTTATTTTGCTCATTAGTTGATGTGGTTTCTTCCTAGCATCGATGGTCTTTACATTTTGGCATGTTTTTGCAATGGCTGGTACCAGTTGTTCTTTCCATGTTTAGTGCTTCCTTCAGGGTCTCTTGTAGGGCAGGGCTGGTGGTGACAAAATCTCAAAGCATTTGCTTGTCTGTAAAGGATTTTATTTCTCCTTCACTGATGACTTAGTTTGGCTGGATATGAAATTCTGGGTTTAAAATTCTTTAAGAATGTTGAATATTGACCCCCACTCTCTTCTGGCTTGTAGAGTTTCTGCTGAGAGGTCTGCAGTTAGTCCAATGGGCTTCCCTTTGTGGGTAACCTAACCTTTCTCTCTGGCTGCCCTTAACATTTTTTGCTTCATTTCAACTTTGGTGAGTCTGACAATTAGGTGTGTTTTGAGTTGCTCTTCTTGAGGAGTATCTTTGTGGCATTCTTTGTATTTCCTGAATTTGAATGTTGGCCTGCCTTACTAGGTTGGGGAAGTTCTCCTGGATGATATCCTGAAGAGTGTTTTCCAACTTGGTTCCATTTTCCCCTTCACTTTCAGGCACCCCAATCAGACATAGATTTGGTCTTTTCACATAATCCCATATTTCTTGGAGGCTTTGTTCATTTCTTTTTCCCTTTTTTTCTCTAGAGTTCTCTTCTTGCTTCATTTCATTCATTTGATCTTCAGTCATTGATACTCTTTCTTCCAGTTGATCGAGTTGGTCACTGAAGCTTGTGCATTTGTCACATATTTCTTGTGTCATGGTTTTTATCTCTGTTGGTTCGTTTATGGCCTTCTCTGCATCGATTATTCTAGTTATCCATTCTTCCATTCTTTTTTCAAGATTTTTAGTTTCTTTGTGCTGGTTACGTAGTTCCTCCTTTAGCTCTGAGAAGTTTGATTGACTGAAGCCTTCGTCTCTCAACTTGTAAAAGTCATTCTCTGTCCAGCTTTGATCCATTGCTGGTGATGAGCTGTGTTCCTTTGGAGGGGGAGATGCACTCTGATTTTTTGAATTTCCAGCTTTTCTGCCCTGCTTTTTCCCCATCTTTGTGGTTTTATCTGCCTTTGGTCTTTGATGCTGGTGATGTACTGATGGGTTTTGGTGTGGGTGTCCTTTCTGTTTGTTAGTTTTCCTTCTATCAGTCAGCCACCTCAGCTGTAGGTCTGTTGGAGATTGCTTGAGGTCCACTCCATACCCTGTTTGCCTGGGTATCAGCAGCAGAGGCTGCAGAAGATAGAATATTACTGAACAGCGTGTGCTGCTGTCTGATTCTTGCTCTGGAAGCTTCGTCTCAGGGGTGTACCCCACCATGTGAGGTGTGAGGTGTCCGTCTGCACCTACTGGGGGATGTCTCCCAGTTAGGTGTCTCAGGGGTCAGGGACCCACTTGAGCAGGCAGTCTGTCCTTTCTCAGATCTCAATGTCTGTGCTCAGAGATCCACTGCTCTCTTCAAAGCTGTCAGACAAGGTCATTAACATCTGCAGAGGTTTCTGCTGCTTTTTGTTTAGCTATGCCCTGTCCCCAGAGGTGGAGTCTACAGTGACAGGCAGGCCTCCTTGAGCTGCGGTGGGCTCTACCCAGTTCGAGCTTCCCAGAGGCTTTGTTTACCTACTTAAGCCTCACAATGGTGGGCACTGCCCCCACAGCCTTGCTGCCACCTTGCAGTTAGATCTCAGACTGCTGCGCTAGCAATGAGGGAGGCTCCGTTGGTGTGGGACCCTCCAGGCCAGGTGTGGGATATAATCTCCTGGTGTGCTGTTTGCTACGACCCTTGGTAAAGTGCAGTATTAGGGTGGGAGTTACCCGATTTTCCAGGTGTTGTGTGTCTCAGTTTTCCTCGGCTAGGAAAAGGGATTCCCTTCCCCCTTGTGCTTCTCAGGTGAGGCGATGGCTCGCCCTGCTTCAGCTCTCACTGATCAGGCTGCACCAGCTGACCAGCACCGATTGTCTGGTACTCCCCAGTGAGATGAACCCAGTACCTCAGTTGAAAATGCAGAAGTCACCCATCTTCTGTGTCACTTGTGCTTGGGAGCTGGAGACTGGAGTTGTTCCTATTCGGCTGTCTTGCTCCAGGAGCCCCCTCAAATATGTGAAATTTGTCTTTCTGTGCCTGCCTTATTTCACTTAACATAAGGTCTTCCAGTTTCACCCATATTGTTGCAAATGATAGTATCTCATTCTTTTTATGGCTGAATAGTACTTCATCGTGTATATCCACCATATTTTCTTTATCCATTTGTCTTTTGCTGGACACTTAGGTTGCTACTAAATCTTGGCTATTGTGAATAGTGCTGCAGTAAATATGGGCATGCAGATATCTCTTTGATACACTGACTTCTTCTGGATATATATCTAGCAGTGGGATTGCTGGGTCATATGGTAGGTCTATTTTTAGTTTTTTGAGGAACCTCCATACTGTTCTCCAGAGTGGCTGTACTAATTTACATTTCCACCAAAAGTGTATGAACGAGGGTTTCCTTTCTTCCATGTCCTCACCAGCATTTGTTATTACCTGTCTTTTAGATAAAAGCCATTTTAACTGGGGTGAGATAATATCTCACTATAGTTTTGATATGCATTTATCTGATGATCAATGATATTGAGCACTTTTTCATATGCCTGTTTTGACATAGAGAAATGCCTATTCAGATCTTTTGCCCATTTTAAAGTCAGATTGTTAGATTTTTTCCTGTTAAGTTGTTTGAGCTCCTTATAGACTGTAGTTGTTAATCCCTTGTCATATGGATAGTTTGCTAATATTTGCTCCCATACTGTGGGTCATCTCTTCACTTTGTTGATTGTTTCTTTTTCTGTGCAGAAGCTTTTTAACTTGATGTGATCCTATTTGTCCATTTTTATTTTTGTTGCCTGTGCTTTTGGGGTATTACTCAAGAAATCTTTGCCCAGACCAATGTCCTGGAGAGTTTCTCCAATGTTTTCTTGTAGTCATTTCATAGATTAAGGTCTTAGATTTAAGCCTTTAATCCATTTTGATTTTATTTTTGTATACGGTAAAAGACAGAGGTATAGTTTCATTCATATGGCTATCCAATTCTCTCAGCACCATTTATTGAAGAGACTGCCCTTTCCCCAGTGTATATTCTTGTAACCTTTGTTAAAAATGAGTTCACTGTAGATTTATCAATTTGTTTCTGGGTTCTCCACTCTCTTCCGTTGGTCTGTATGTCTGTTTTTTATGCCAGTACCATGCTGTTTTGGTTACAATAGCTCTGTAATATAATTTGAAGTTAAGAAATGTGATTCCTCCAGTTTTCTCCTTTTTGCTCAGGATGGCTTTGGCTATTCTGGGTCTTTTTTGGTTCCATATACATTTTAGGATTTTTTTTTTCTATTTTTGTGAAGAATTCCATTGGTATTTTGGGTTGCATTGAATCTGTAGATTGCTTTGGGTACTATGGACATTTTAACAATACTGATTCTTCTAATACATGAACAAGAAGTATCTTTCCATTTTTTTGGTGTCCTCTTCAATTTATTGCATGAATGTTTAATAGTTTTCATTGTAGAGATCTCTCACTTCTTTGGTTAAGTTTATTCTGAGGTATTTTATTTGTAACTGTTATAAATGGGAATATTTTCTTGATTTCTTTCAGCTTGTTCATTGCTGGCATATAGAAATACTACTGATTTTTGTATGTTGATTTTTTTTCTCTGCAACTTTACTAAATTTGTTTATTAATTATAATAGGTTTTTGGTGGAGTCTTTAGGTTTTTCCAAATAAGATTTCCATAAGATTATGCCATCTGCAGCACAAAGGTAATTTGACTTCTTCATTTCCAATTTGGTTGGCTTTTATTTTATTCTCTTGTCTGACTGCTGTAGTGAGGACCTCTAGTACTGTGTTGAATAACAGTGGTGAAAGTGGGCCTCCTTATCACATTCCAGATCTTAAAGGAAAAGCTTTCAGTTTGTCCTAATTCAGTATGATACTACCTATAGGTCTGTCCTATATGGCTTTTCTTGTATTGAGGTATGCTTCTTCTGTAACCAGTTTTTTGAGGTTTTTTTTTTTTTTAATCATGAAGGGATGTTAAATTTTATCAAATGTCTTTCAGCATCAGTTGAAATAATTATGATTTTTGTCCATTCTGTTGATACAATTTATCACATTGATTGCTTTTACTTATATTGAACCATCCTTCCATCCCTGTGATAAATCTCACTTAGTCATGATAAATGATCTTTTAAATGAGTTATTGGATTTGGTTTGCTAGTATTTTGTTGAGGACTTTTGCAATAATATTCATGGGGAATATTAGCTTGCAGTTTTGTTTTAGTTTTGGGATTTTTTTTTTTTTTGGATGTGTCTTTGTCTAGTTTTGATGTCGGTAATATGACCTCATAAAATAAGTTTGAAAGTATTCCCTCCTCCTCTATTTTTTGAAATAGTTTGAGTAGTATTGATATTGATTCTTTATTTGGTAAACTTCAGCAGTGAAGTCACTGGGTTCCAGGGTTTTCTTTGCTGGGAGACTCTTTATTATGGCTTCAATCTCATTACTTGTTATTGGTCTATTTAGGAGTTGGATTTCTTCATGGTTCAATCTTCGTAGTTTGTATGTGTCTAGGAATTTATCAATTTCTTCTAGGTATTCTAATCTATTGGTATATAGTTACTCATAGTAGTCCCTAATGATCCTTTGAATTTCTGCAGTATCAGTTGTAATGTCTCCTTTTTCATCTCTGATTTTACATATTTGGGTAGGCTCTCTCTTTCTGTCTAAAGGGTTGTCAATTTTGTTTATCTTTTTGAAAAATCAACTTTTCATTTTTGTTGATCTTTTGTGTTTCATTTTCATGTATTTCTGCTTTGATTTTTATTATTTATTTCTTCTAATTTGGGTTTTGTTCTATTTTCTAGTTCTTTAAGATGCATTTTTAGATTAGTTATTTGAAGTTTTTCTTCTTTTTTTGTTGTAGGCACTTATCGCTTTTCTCTAGTACTGCTTTCACTGTATCCTATAGGTTTTGGTATGTTGTGTTTCCATTTTCCATTTTTATTTTTTTCCAAGAAATTTAAAATTTAAAATTTTAATTTGTTTATTGACTCACTGGCTGTTCAGGAGCATATTATTTAATTTTCCTGTGTTTGTATAGTTTTCAGTGTTCTTGATATTGATTTCTTGTTTCATGCTGTTGTAGTCAGAGAAGATATGTGATATGATTTTAATTTTTAAAAACGTTTTAAGACATGTTTTGTGGCCTAACATATGGTCCATCTTCAAGAATGATTCATGTGCTAAGGAGAAAAATGTGTATTCTGCAGCCATTGGATGAAATGTTCTGTAAATATCTATTAGATCCATTTGGTCTATTGTACATATTAAGTCTGATGTTTCTTTTTTCATTTTACGTCTGGAAATTCTGTCCAATGCTGAAAGTCGGGTGTTGAAATCTCCAGCTATTTTATTGGGGGCCTATCTCTCTTTATAGCTCCAATAATATTGCTTTATATATCTAGGTGCTACAGTGTTGGGGATGTGTGTGTGTTTGTGTGCATATATATGTGTCTGTATATATATATATAACAATTATAAATATTTTTGTTGATCTTTTCATTGTTCATTTCATTTCAATTTCATACATTTCTACTCTGACCTTTATTATTTATTTTCTTTAATATTTGTGTGTGTGTATATATATATATTTATAATTGTATCCTATTGCTAAATTGACCCCTTTATTATTATATAATGACCATCTTGGTGTCTTTTTATAGTTTACGTCTTGAAATCTATTTTATCCTATGTAAGTATAGCTACTCCTGCTCTTTTTTGGTTTTCATTTGCATGGGATATCTTTTTCCATGCCTTTATTTTCAGTCTACGTGTGTCTTCATAGGTGAAGTGTGTTTCTTGTAGGCCACAGATCACTGGGTCTTGTTTTTTTAAATCCCTTCAGTCACTCTTTTGATTAGAGAGTTTAGTTCATTTACATTCAATGTTATTGATAAGTAAGGACTTACTCCTGCCATTTTGATATTTGATATTGATGTTTTTTATTTTGTGGCCCTTCCCTCCCCTCCCCTCCCCTCCCCTCTTCCCTCCCCTCTTCCTTTCAGTGAAGGCAAATTTTCCAGGTGGTATATCTTAATTTATTCCTTTTTATTTTTTATGTATTTGTTGTAGATTTTTGGATTTGAGGTTACCATGAGGCTTACAAATAACATCTTATAACCCATTATTTTAAACTGATGACAAATTAACACTGATTGCAAAAACAAGCAGAGATAAAACTAACAAAAACTGTATACTTTAATCTCATCACCCTCACTTTTTTAACTTTCTGCTGCTTCTATTTATATCTTGTTATATTGTCTAGTTCTTAAAAAGTTGTCATAGTTATTATTTGTGATAGGTTCATCTTTTAGTCTTTCTACTCAAGATATGAGTAGTTTACACACCACAATTTCAGTCTTATAATATTCTATGTTTGTCTGTGTATTCACTATTACCAGTGAGTTTTGTACCTTCACATGATTTCTTATTATTTGTTAATGTTGTTTTCTTTCAGATTGAAGAACTCCCTTTAGCATTTCTCATAAGACAGTTCTGGTATTGATGAAATCCCTCTGCTTTTGCTTGTCTAGGAAAGCTATTTCTTCTTCATGTTTGAAGGATATTGTTGCTGGATGTACTATTCTAAGATAAAAGTGTTTTTTCTTCCTTTAGCACTTTAAATATGTCTTGCCACTCTCTCTTGGCCTGGGAGTTTTCCACTGAGAAGTCTGCTGCCAGACATTGGCATTCCATTGTATGCTATTTGTATTTTTTCTCTTGCTGCTTTTAGGATCCTTTATCCTTGACCTTTGGTAATTTGATTATTCAATGTCTTGAGATAGTATTATTTGTGTTAAACCTACTTAGTACTCTACAACCATCTTGTACTGTAATATTGATATCTTTCTCTCAATTTGGAAAGTTCTCTGTTGTTATTCATTCAGATAAAATTTTTACCCCAATCTGTCTGTCTACCTCCTCTTTGAGGCCAGTAACTCTTAGATTTGCCCTTTTGAGGCTATTTTCTAGACCTTGTAGGTATGCTCCATTCTTTTTTATTCTTTTTTCTTTCATTTCCTCTGACCACATATTTTCAAATAGTTTGCTTTCAAGCTCACCAATTCTTCTGCTTGATTAATTCTGCTGTTGACAGACTCTGATACGTTCTTTTTTGTTTTGTTTTGTTTGTTATTGTTGTTGTTTTTGAGACAGAATTTCAGTCTTGTTGCCCAGGCTGGAGTGCAATGGCACAATTTCAGCTAAGTGCAACCTCTGCCTCCCAGGTTCAAGCGATTCTCCTGCCTCAGCCTCCCAAGTAGCTGGGATTACAGGTATGCGCCACTATGCCCAGATAATTTTGAATTTTTAGTTGAGACGGGGTTTCGCCATGTTGACCAGGCTGGTTCTGAACCCCTGACCTCAGGTGATTCATCCACCTTGGCCTCCCAAAGTGTTGGGATTACAGGCGTGAGCCACTATGCCCAGCCTGAAATTAGTTTTAGTATATTTTATTTAATCCAGACTATCTAAAATGTTATCCTTTTTATATGTAATCCATTATAACTTATTAATTATATATTACAGATTATATGTACATATTTATACTGAGTCTTCTAAATCTAGAATATGGGTTGTACGTACAGCACTTTTCAGTTTGGGCTTGCTACACTGCAAATGCTCAATAGCCATGCAAGGCTGGTGGCCACTGTATTGGATACTGTCAGCTCAGAACTCCCCAACTGTTGACCAATATTTTGGTCCCCTCAACCCTTGGAACAGCTGTGATGGACCTGAAGCCCATAGCGTATTTGTATGGAATGTGGGTTAAATAGAGGAGACTGGTTATGCTTCAGATGACTGAAGCAAAATAAGGCCACTTATGCTATCCAGGATGTAAAGGTAGGAGCACCTTATCTTGCTTGACTACCTAAAGTCTCATCTTTTTTTGTTTCCCTCATTAAAGTTTCCTGGGAATGTTGAGGGAATGCTTCCATGTTCCCCCGAATCCATTCTGATTATCCCTTGTGCTTATGGACAGCTTTCAACTGCCCTACTCTTTTGAAAATCACGTTGGGCCACCATAAGTCCAGCTGCTCGCAGGTTGCTGTCACTCTGTTAAACTTTTTCTCTCCAAGAGTAGCCCAAGGTTGTCCCTGAATTTCCCATGCAGTTTACATTCTTGTAACTTTACTGAAGACTTAGAGAGCCACAGAAGGGAATCTGTGCACAGACCTCAAGACTGAATGCTAGATATGGGTGCTCTTAGAGTCTCAGATACAGGCTCCTTACTGTCTTTCTTGTGGGCACCTCTCTGCTGAGCTTTTGGCTGGCTTCACCTTGATAGGTTTCAGCTTCTCCTCCTTGCTTTAAACTGATTGGGGCTGACTCACCTGTTCCACAAGGAGTCTATCCTAATTGATGTCTTTTCTATCTGCACACCCCCAGGTCCAGGAAAGAAGGCATTTTACTAAAAAAATCCTCATGTGCAGAGATACAGTTCCAGCCACAAGAAAATGTTTTCCTTCATAACCTAGCTCTTGTAAGATCTTGCAATTTCAGCAAAAAAGAAAGAATCTGAGGCTCCACTTCTAGAGAAACAATCTGCTTGTCCTTTAAAATGAGAGCCTATTTAGCAATTTCGGGAGATAAGTACAGTCTCAGCTAAAACTCCTCGTTACATAATGTATTTCTGTGTATATCACTTTATAAACCCATTAAGGAACACTAAGTTTTGTAGATAAATTCTAGGATATAAATTAGATATTAAAATATAAATAATTCTTTTTCTCTGATATTTCTTAAAATGGGTTTTAGTGTTATTTATCAAGATTAAAAATCAGTTTCACTTTGAATTGTTTTTCATGTAAAATTCTTGAAATAAGGATATGTGAGCCACTTTGGGGTCTAATTCAGGCTGCCTCACAGTGGATGGCTATATTTCATTTAGACATCCACCTATCACACTTTTACTGGTGTTCAATAATATGCTTAAGCAGCATAGGTGCTGAACAAACTCATGGACACAGAGAAATTTCCAAGGTAATGTATAATCATATCCAGTACTTCAAATAAACACAAAATTTACTTTATAAAATGTTGTCAGTTTTGTACTCAAAACTAATGATAAACTTTAAAATGATTTTATTTGGCAGCAATCTAATATTTGTATTGTTTAGCTAGGGCTATAAAATGGTGAATATTATTTTCATATACTAGCCTTATTTTATTTGTATTACACTTACATACATTTTTAACTGAGATTATTTTAGGTTAATCATCAATGTAATTTAGCAGACAAAAATGATAAATGTATACAGACAATGAAGAGATTTTTCTACAGCTGAAAAATCAGAAGCCTTTGTTTCTGTCTCTTTAGCTCTGGATCTACAATTTATTTCCTATGATATCAGGAGGCAGTCTCCTTTCAGAAAATAGTGACATTGCTTTGATAGAGTAAAGCATTTATGTTAGTAAAAACTAGTTATGACAGACTGTGTTTCCTCCACTGACTTAACTGTATTTAGACAAACAAGTTTATTTGAATGAACAATATAAACAAATCTCTTCTGTCTACATTGCTAATGTTTTTTGTCCTCTTTTTCTCTTACTCTTTCTGGATTTCCTTATGGGATGGTAACACACCCAGTTAAACAATGCAAATCTGAAGTAGACCATGTTTCTTTATGTCTTTGTACCTGTTATCCAAATTTGATTGATTACTTCTTATTGGTTGTCTCAATATTAGGTAACAATAATAATAAAATGATAATTGCTTCATATATTTCATTTTACAAAGATTTTCCAGTTTAAGTCTCTGTGGAATAATATTATTTTAATTTTATAGGTATGGAAACAGAATTCAAACAGTTGAATGATTTCCTAAATTTTTGGAGCTGGGACTCAGACTCAGGTTATCTGATTTCAAATTCTATTCATGTTAATTTCATTATACCACATTGCTTTAGTCTATTGACTTATTCATTAAACAATTGTTCAACACCTTCTAAGTATTCAGCATTTCAAGAATGGAATGTTGGTAGAGGCCAAGATAAACCAGTTCATTAAGATGTTTGATAGTAACTAATGTTTATTGACTACTTAAAATATGCTAGGAATTTTTCTTCTATTTCCTTTAGCTATCACCATACACTATGGTAAAGATTGTTTCTGACTTACAGATGAGGCAACTGAGGCTTGAAAAGCTTAAATACCTTGCCCAAGAGGCCGAATTTGAAGCCCAATTGCCTGACTCCAGAGGCTTATGGTTGGAGGAAGCTCAGTTATACACAGCTGTTTATTGAGTGCTATGTACCACATATTTTTACTAGGTCCTGTTTACATAAGGTGAAGAGACAAAGTGCCTGATTTGAAAGACTAAACCATCCTATTAAGGGTACAGAAGAGTAAATAATGAGTGAGACTATCATTACCAAGGGGACAAGGTGTTCATTAGAACAACCATAGGTGAGCAGGCTCATCACTAATGCAAAGAAGTAATTGCAGAAGTATCTCCAGCTATTTTCTTTTTTTTTTTTTTTTTTTTTTGAGACGGAGTCTTGTTCTGTCGCCCAGGCTGGAGTGCAGTGGCGCGATCTCGGCTCACTGCAAGCTCCGCCCCCCGGGTTCACGCCATTCTCCTGCCTCAGCCTCCCAAGTAGCTGGGACTACAGGCGCCCATTTTTGTATTTTTTTAGTAGAGACGGGGTTTCACGGTGTTAGCCAGAATGGTCTCGATCTCCTGACCTTGTGATCCGCCCGCCTCGGCCTTCCAAAGTGCTGGGATTACAGGCTTGAGCCACCGCGCCCGGCCGCTATTTTCATTTTTATTATTTATTTGTAAACTTCTAAATATGTATTTATCACAAACTTCTAAATTATTTTTTGTCTCACACAACAAAATGCTACAAGGATCAGAATAAAGACAGTATTCAATGAATCCTTTTTAATTGAATATATTATGTGGAAGAATTATTTCAAATAAACATGATTTGGTGGGTTGCTAATAGTAAGTGCCTTGCTCTTAGATTCTTAAATTTAAGAGGCTATAAGATAATTTCTCATTTGAATAATTGATCTTTGAATAAAAATAAAATACATATATTTGCAAAACTATATTGTCAATAAAGCACTATCCAAAATATCATCATTTGGCCTTATGTTTCAGTTTGCTAAAGCTAAAGATCCTAGAAGAATACATGTATATGCCTTTCTACGGCTGCCACTCATGCTGTCAGTTTTAGATGTTTGTCTATTATAAAAGACATTGTAAAATAACAAATAGTTTTTCTTTATAACATACATATTCAATAGTTAATAGGCTGAATTTTGCATTTCGTGTTTAAGAAGGTCCTCACCTGAAACTCCTCTTAAAAGTGAACAAAGTAAAGCATCTCTTTGCACCATTATTATTAATCCTGGTTTGGGCAAATGGGCTTTCTTCCATATTGTGCTTTTACTGTAGGTTTTTTAGAGAGGTTCATAATGAGCTCAAAAGTACAAAAAGCTCAAAGATTTATTTTGGATAACTCAAGCACCCGTTTACTTAAAATCAGTGCTCTTGATTTCCAACTGCAGGGAAAGAAGGCCCTTGTTGAATCCACTTCCAGACGCTTTTCCAGTTTTGAAAATCCATATTCTCTTATGGATATAGAAAACCTACACAAAGGCATTGGCCCTGATTACCCTGAATGATGGCTAAATCTTTGCAGATTGCTCCTAATGAGTCTACATGTAAAATCTTGATATTGGGTCCAGAAAGAGCTTCTATAAAGGATGGATGAAGAGGAGGTGCTAGCATTGATTCATTTAAAAAAAAAAAAAAAAAAAGGAAAAGATACATTTTTTTTTTAACTCACCATGAGTTCAACATGACTTCTCAGTTTTTGGTAACTCTCCTCCCAATACTGCTTTACTGCTTTACTTTCGGCTAATTCACGAGAGACACTATTTCATAAATGAGAAGGTGAAAGTTCAGCTGGTCAGAGTTCTTGGAGGATTGTGCTTCGTTTAATTCTCAGAACAATCCATGAAGTGTGTATAATTTTTATTTGTGTTTTACAAGTGAGATGATTGGGATACAGAGAAATTAGGCAATTTGAAACATCACATAAGTCACATACCTAGTAAATGGATGATCTGGAATTAAATATATGTCAATGTATAATAGAGCATGGTAAAAAAAATTACAAATGTTCTAGAAGAAAATAAAATTAAAGTTTCTACTTTCAATGATTTTTTTTCTTTGCAGTCCCGCTTACTAGAGATAACCAAACTGGTAGAGTTAAAAACGAACTCTTATTGTTTTTAGTCTTTCTAGAGATGACTACTAGAACTCCAAATAGTATGGCCTTATTTCTTGACCTATGATTGTAAACAGTTTTGATAATGCTCTGCTCCAAGAAGTAAGACATTTATTGTGTTATTTCCTTTCCCTCATTTCTTCTCCCCTTTGAATCCCAGGTTTCGTTGGTTATGTTTTTTAGTTCTTCTATTTTTTTTTATCTTGACTTTAAATAATGTACTTAAATCTCATTCTTGTTTTTTCAAATGTTCACTGTATCTTTTGATTTCCCACTCTCAGAATCTATCAGTTAACATCTTTTTACATCTCTCCTCTTTTCCTCTCCATCTTTATTTCAGGCATCTGCTAGCTAAGATGTTATATCTCATTGTTAAGATTTTTAACAATTGCATTTTAATACGACACTGTAGGTAAGTCTTCTGTGCTTTGTAGGTTGATTCTAAAATTAAAAAGTAATTAAAAAGATTTATAATACAGTAATTATGTGTATATTTTTTCTGAAGAACCAACTAGTATAATTTGAATCACAGATAAGTAAATAATAACTCTTTTATCACTAAACAAATATCAAAGATGGATTTTTAAAAAATTTATGCTCAAAATCATTTCTCTTTTTAATTTACTTGCTTTCATTTTAAATTTTTTTGAGCTTTTCCCCTGAAATTTTCAATTATCTCTCTTTATTTTTGTTGATGTAAGAAACATTTTTATATAAACCCTTTTTTTATATATTTAAAAAGTTTATAAATCATTAAGAAGTTTAAGCTTCTTAATAATGCTATTTGTCAGGAAGTTCTAGAAATTTTGACTTCTCAGAGCTCTAACTGCCTATTCTAATTTGGTCTGACTCATTTCTGGACCTGCCATAGAAATCTCAGGATTTATTTTCATCGTGCTCCTGGATTAAGTCCTCTATGTCTTGAATCACATTTCTTTTTTTAGTGGATATCATCTTGGGAACATTTTGTGCATTTCTGGAGAATATCTTCAAAAGATTTTTATTTTTTCAGAAAGATTGCACAGAAAGTTAGGTTTCTGTGGCCTTGTATATTAGAAAATTATTTAGCCTCTGTCTTGAGGTTGCTTTGCAGTGGGCAGGATCAATTCTCCACCCAAAATTGATTTAAGTGTTGAGACTGATGACATCATACATTCCCCAAGTTGGTGTAAAAATACATAATGGGGCTTTCTGAGGATAGCAGGGCAGGTACCAAAGCCAATCAGAAATGACTTGAATGAAGGAACAAGTGACTATGACTTTATTGTGGTTAGCAGGTAAAGCCAGGGTGAGAATTTGAAATTCCTGATAGTGCCGAGGAAGGAAGTGCAGGGTCCTTCCTATCAGTTTGCCAACATATGGGGCAAGAGGGGAAGAGAGAGGAGTGGAGATTGAAAACGTCCAGTGTTGAAATATGAAGAATGGAGTCAGATTCCTTATTATATCATTTATTATACCCTCAAATGATAGTTTGGTTGAATGCACAACTTTACATTGAAACTCATTTGCCTATAGAACTTTAAATACATTCTTAATACGTTTTTCTAATAGCATCTTCCATTGATGATGAAAAGTCTGATGAAAATTTCTTTTTTTTTTTTTTTTTTTTTTTGAGATAGGGTCTCGCAGTGTCGCCCAGGCTGGAGTGCAGTGGCCGGATCTCAGCTCACTGCAAGCTCCCTCTCCTGGGTTCACGCCATTCTCCCTGTCTCTTATACACATCTAGATGTGTATAAGAGACAGCTCCCAAAGTGCTGGGATTACAGGCTTGAGCCACCGCGCCCGGCCGAAAATTTCTTTGTAGATAAAAATTCTTGTATTTTCTTCTTGGAAGCTTGTTAGATCTGTTCAGTATTCTTACATTCTGAAACTTCCTTATAATGTGCCATACTATAAACATTTTTTCCACTCATTTTGTTTGACATTTAGTATTTCCTTTCAGTTTCATGTGTATGCTTTACTTCAGTTCAGAGGTGGAAAAAAGCTCTCTCAAATTTTTTGGTTCTATTCTTCCATGTGTTCTTTTCTCTCTAAAGATACTATTGGACCAAATTTTGTGCCCCTCAGTTCATCTGCCATTTATCTCAACTTTCATTTCATATTTTATGCTTTTGCTGTTTGTTTCATAATGACAGAAAATGATTTTACTCTTTTAGTCTTCCCATTGTATTTTTTTTATTTGCCAATCTTATGTTTCAAATTCTCTGGTTGTTCCCTTTTCATAGCAAACTGTTCTTGTTTTAAGGATGAACTATCTTATGAATCTCTTTGAGGATATTGTATCAATTGTAAGTGTGTTTGGCCATGAGTAGTAGAAAATCCACTTACAGTAGCTTCAAAAACAAAAGGGTATATTTATCTCTTGCAGCAAGAATCTGGGGATAGGCAGATTGGAGTTGTTCTAGTAAAGACAGTCTGTCCATTTTGAAGGTCTGTCATCTTTAGCATGTGGGCCTCTTTCCTTATGCTTACCCCTACATGGTCACAAGAGAGTTACTGAGCTTTTAGACATCACATCAGGTTCCACACAAGAAGAAGAGATAAAAGTCAAAGACTGAATTTAATCTATATCTTTTCTTTCTTTTTCTTTTTTTTAAGACGGAGTTTCACTCTGTCGCGAGGCTGGAGTGCAGTGGCACAATCTCGGCTCAGTGCAACTTTCGCCTCCTAGGTTCAAGCAATTCCCCTGCCTCAGCTTCCCGAGTAGCTGGGACTACAGGCGTGGGCCACCATGCCCAGCTAATTTTTTTGTATTTTAGTAGAGATGGGGTTTCACCATGTTGGCCAGGATGGTCTCAATCTCCTGACCTGGTGATCCGCCTGCCTCGGCCTTTCAAAGTGCTGGGATTATAGGCGTGAGCCGCCGCTCCCAGTCCTAATCTATATCTTTTTATATCTAAAGATATCTACATATTTTAAAATACTTTCCTGAAAGTCCTACACAGTGACTGATGCTTACATAGCACTGTTCAGAATTAAGTCACATGGCTACACTAGATTAATCATTGGGAGGTATTTCAAGAGGTGTTGTGAGTGGAATTGAGTCAGTAATTAAGTGTCCACCAAAGATACTAACTGAAGTTTTAATAGATGTCTACTTCTTTCTTTCTTTTCTCTTTATTGTTCCGTTTCTTAAATAACTGATCATACTTGGCATTACTTGTATCTCAAGAACTAGATAGATAAATGTATGACTGTCCTTTTTAGTTTCAAATTATTTTTCTCTTTTTGTGTATTTGCCACTTATGATAAAGATAAGGTTCCTCAGGTTTTATTATCCAAGCATTTCTCATTTTGAAAATTTGCTATATTACTTATTCTCTTACATGGTGAGATTATGATAGTCACAAAATGCTGTCACATATGAGAAAAATTCCAGGTTTTACCTGATTACCAAAGGTAGCTTTTTCTTCAATTAGATGTGTAACTGTTTAGTCCTCCACTTAGTTTTACACTATATACATTTTCACTTTTCACTGTAGGTATGTGATCTTGTTCTTATTTAATCCTGGATCTTTGCCAAAAAATTTGGACTGAAGTAGAACAGCTCATTTTCCAAGGTTTGCAAAAACATTTAGCTTATATTTGTTTTCATTCTTTTTCTTTTTTTCATGGGCTTCTGAAAAGTTTCTGCTTTGGGTTTTGGGGTGGAGGAAGGTGAGAAGACAGAAATAAAAAGATTAGGGGATTGGGCCTATAGAAAAAGAAAAGTAAAATGTTCTTTTTGAAAGTTTCCCTTCCTTGAATTAGTATCATTTTACAAGTATAGTTACATATTTTGCTTGTATAAACGCTAAGCTATACTAGTTTGCAAAATATTTATAAATAAATTTTTAAAAAGTGTATTAGGAAGATACTAATTAACCCTATACTGACATAACAAGGCCGAGAATGGGATGTAATGGAAGGTGGAGTGTGGGGAGGAGAGAAGACGGGGAGTGTAAGAGAAGCACCTCTGGCTTTCTTGTTTGGGCCTTTGCTAGAAGGTAGGAAGAGAAAAACATATATTAATAGATCTTGATCATCTGTTAACTTTTTGGAAGCTCAGCAGATATGTATCCCTAAGATAAGATTTGAACGAACATTTAGATTTTGAAGTGTTTTAATGGTAAAATCCACGATGCTTTGCAGAGCAAGTCTAAGAATTCACCCAGAAATGGCATCTGTATAGTCCAGATTGATTAAGATGGTTTTGATTTCATATGCATTTTTTATTTTCAACATACATTTTGTTAAATATAACTAACTGCATTTAATGGATATAGTTTCACAAAATATATTCCATATAAATATTTATAAAAATATTCTGTCGTATTAAATGTACACAGAGACTAGGTGGCTACTGGAAGGGAAAAAATAGGTGAAATTACATTCCTAAGATTATTCACTTAACAGCAGAGGCAGGACTAAGTAAGAAAAAGGATTAATGTTTGAGCCACTGCATTGTGTTAGATGCACAGTAGGCTATGTGTATAAATCATTGTTTTTAATCTTATAACTTTCAAAGAAAGTATTATCTCTATTTTAAATATAAGGAGTCAGAGCATAAATACCATTGACTCTTGAACAATGCAGAAGTTAGGGGTACTGACCTCCCTACAATTGAAAATCTGCATATAACCTTTAACTCTACCCAAACCTAACTACCAGTAGTCTACTGTTGACTGGAAGCCTTACCAATAACATAAACAGTCAGCTAGCACATATTTTGTACACTCTAAGTATTATATGCCGTACTCTTACAATAAAGTAGCTAGAGAAAAGAAAAAAATATTATTAAGAATAGCAGAAGGAAGATAAAATGTATTTAGTATTCATTAAGTGGAAGTGGATTATCCTAAAAGTCTTCATCCTCATTGTTTTCATGTTGAGTAGGCTGAGGAAAAGGAGGAAGAGGAGGGGTTGATGATGCTTTCTCAGGGGTGGCAGAGGAGGAAGAGGTCGAGGAGGTGCAAGTGGAAACAGGGGAGTCAGGACAGCCCATGCAACTTTTACTGAACTCGATCCCTGCAGTTCAAACCAGTGTTGTTCAAGGGCCAAACTGTTCAAAAAGTCTCAGAGTTAGTTCAAGGGGTGTATGAATTTGCTATGGTTGCTGTGACCAAATACCATAGGCTGGGTGGCTTAAACAACAGAAATCCATTTTCTCACAGTTCTGGAGGCTTGAAATCCAAGATCAAGGTGTCAGCAGGGTTACATTCTTCTGAAGGCTCTCTTATTGACTTGTAGATGCTGTCTTTTTCTGGTGCCTTTTTGCTGTATCCTCATGTGGTCTTTCCTCTTTGTGAGCACACTACTTGTGTCTCTCTCTGTGTCCAGATTTCTTCTTCTTATAGGAATTGAATTAGGGCACACCCCCAACAACCTCATTTTGACTTAATCACCTCTTTGAAGACCCTGTCTCTAAGGCAGTACCATTCTAAGGCAATAGGGGTTAGGTCTTCAACATGAATTCTGGGGAGGGGGGGGCATATTTAGTTTATAAGAAGGGGGATAGTTGTATTTAAGAATAGTGAAATGGACATCAGCCATATGAAGAAAAGTTATAACTTTTTTCTTATTATTTAGTGTCCTGAAATATAGAGGGAACACATGGCTGGAGGGACTTGATCTCCAACCATTCATGCAGCATAAGGTTAGCCCAAATACAGAAATGGGTCCAACTGGCGTGGGTAGAGAGAATGCCAAATTCAAATGCCTTATGCTAGAATATTCAGTGTAGGAGGAATCTAGAAATTACTTAGTCTAAGCTCTTCATTTTACAAATGAAAAAACAAAAGTCCAATTATGAAATGACTTGTAGAATACTACAGAATTAGTGAGTGTAACAGGATGGACATTTTTGTAACTTGCTATATGCTATTCATTGAGTGTGTATATATGTATATATAAAAATATTCAATGAATATATATACACATACATAAATATAATTTTTAAAATGAAATTTTAAGGTAGTCATTTTTATCTCCATTTTACTGAAAAAAGAAATCTTGAGGATGAGATCTAATTCTGAGTTTTTATATGGATTCACTTTTCTTCTTCTTTTTACTTTATTTGACACAAGGAAGAGTTCACAAAATCTCCAGATGGGAGAGTATCTAAAGGAATCCTGACTGTCACATGTGATACATGCTAGTAGGTGCAAAAGACAGTATCTCCTTGTCACTCATTTTCACATCGATTATATAGCCATGAAAATCACAATTAGATGTGACTGAAGACTAGGTTAACTTGCTTCATTTTGTTTCCTTTGGTTGCTTTGTGAGTAGAAAGGCTGATGCTTTAAAGTTCTTGCCCTTTATAAGGTGGTTTAAATAGCATGCCATTGATGAAAGAAGTGAAATTTGTCACAGTTAATTTCATTTTTTCAGAGAGTTGCATCAACAGTTTATGGATACCGACTTTATTTTTAACAAGGAAAAAAACTTGCTTTGTTGAACTCTGCCTTTGAAACATGAAAACCTCTGTTCATGTCCCAGCCCTTTCTCTTGAGATTGGGCCTATAGGTGGCAGCAACTGTTAGCTATTGAGCTTGGGTGACATGTGCCAAAAGTTCTCTTGAAATACTTTAAATAGTTTAAATATTCTTGGGTACTTGAAAATGAAATTTTCTCTAGATAAGAAAGTGAAAGGTCAAACTTGAATCGTGACTGTTGAAGGATTCATACACTACAGTCAACATTATATAGATTAAAAATGGTGTAGGGGCTTGGACATTCTATATTTTAAAAGTTCGCAATGTGATGATGGTTGGGTTCAATCTTTAAGATTTGTGACTGCTGTGGTCAGATTGGTTATCCTTTGCTCTCCATTATTTTGTGTAAAATGGGCTTTTGAACTTAGAGTAATCTAGAATAAATCAGTTCCTCTGAGCTTAACATTCAATAAAAGTTGAGATTTTGATTCATGTACCATCTGTTTTACACAATGAATGTGTCATAGAAATGTTTAGTACAATTTAAGTTTTTGCAAATCAAACAATGCTTACTTGCATAAAGCAGTTTATACTTTAAGGGGAACTTGCAGGGAAAATTCTAACTCCAGTTTGAATTATTTCATAGGAACTCTTCTGAGAATTTGGAATTTTGTTAACCTGTTTTCCTAGATGAGGGACACCTGCATTTAATAATGCCTTCCAACAGCCTGTTAGATTGGGAGAGAACTGAAACAATATGGACTTTAGCAGGCTATCTATAGGTGACTGCTAAACTCCACTTTGGCATGACTAATCACACCAATTATCTTCATGGTTTATATTACTTGTGGCTCCGTCCACCGAGGAGACAGTGGATTGCATCAGCCCCATTTCAGTCAACTGGATCCAGCCTTTGTGTTTCCTTATTCTGAAGATTACTTAAAATTCTGCTTCTGTATTCACTAGGCTTTTATAAACCTCCTAAACTACCATATATGATAGAAGACAAGCTGCTTTTAATATTGACCTTTGGCCATTCCTCAAAAACAAGCTTATTTCATTTAATTTCCTAAGAGAATTTTTGTGTGCACTATTTAGTTGGGCTACTTCTATTGTGTGAAGAAAACATCATTTCCTTTTATTACAGTGACCCAATTTGAAAAAGAAAAAAAAAAAATGGCATCACATTTGGAACTAAAGTTTTAGCGCATGCCAACTGCAAGACTTACTGAATCAAAACAGATGGCTAAAAAATAGTTTGGAATAGATGTATCTATCCTATAAATGCCTGTTAAAGAATTTTAGAAAAATGAGGTATGGCTTTTTCATACTATAACCTTGGTAATAATTTATACATTTTGATTTTTTAAAATATATTTTGATATTGAAATAATGTGGCTAAAATTAAAATTGAGTGTGAACAACTGAACATTGTTTGTACTGGGATTTATCGAAGATTAAAATCAAAGGGTTGATTTCCTCCTTTGGGACTAGTCTGCAGTTGATCTGTTAGGTATTTGTTGTTGGTTTGTTTGGTTTTGGTTTTTTGAGTGTGCTGTGTGGATGGATGAGGGCATAACAGATCCATGGACATTGACCTGCAAAAGCAAATGTTATGTATAATCAAATCAGCTACAATCTGTATTACTAGGCAAAAGATACTAGAACCCAACAAGAGTGGACTGAAAAACAAAATATCACCTAACTTTTAGGGGAATGCAGAAGAAAGAGCCTAATACAAGGCAAAGGTAAAGAAATAAAATAAAGTACTTCAAACAGATGGGCCTTTTCTACAGAGAACTTCCCTATTGTCCTTCCACTTGAAAATACACTATACTGCATTTAATCCTTTAATCCTTATCTTTAAAGATAAGGATTTGTCCCAATGATTATTTTATTGTTGCTCTGAACTTCTATAAAATGTAACAAGTCACACCTTACATTTTTAAAAGAGACTACCTTTCTACTTTTCAAAATCCAGGTTGTATCATCATTAGGTCATACGTTCTCTATTTCCATGCACCAAACAATATTTAGCAGGAATAGTGCTGACTAAACGATTAAATTCCAGATGCATCCTTTCCTTGGTAATAGCCCCTCATCTATCTGTGGATTTGGTCCTCATTATTACTTTATTGTACTCAGTGCATCTTCTTGATACAGTTCTCCTTTGCCTTGAGTGGGGTGAACTGCAACCATGTGGCCCTAAAGGAAATGTCCCAGGGGGTTCCAGAAAATAAATAAATAAATATATATACACACACACACATATATACATATATATATATATTTAGACAATGCTGTGATCTTGGATGAAAGAACTATAGAGTGCCTCTAAGATCTATCACCTCTCCCCAAAATAATTCCTTCTCTCTGATATCTTCTGAATTCCACATTTTAAAATGCCTCCCTTGTCCACCAAAATACACACACACACACATACACACACACGCACCCCCCCCCCAACAAAACCCATCAAATTAAGCTCTGTACTACATCACATAAGATGTCTCTTTTCTCCAAAGATTAATCATAAGACTTCAGCATTTTACCTTACATATACCTTGTTAGAGAAAAATGGCCAATCTTTTCACTCTCAACACTGTTGTATTTATTATAGAGCAAAATGATAATAATCTCTAAGATATATGATTGTATTTATTATACAGCAAAATGATAATAATCTCTAAGATATAACCTTTATGATGGCAGGATTATCGTCTATTTTGCTCTTTGCAGTTTTGCCTACACTGTAACAGAGCTTGGTATATAATAGTTTCTCAATAAGTACTTGTTGAATGAATGAATCACTAAGAAAATTAGTGGAACAAATTTACGGTTTTGCTGTGATACAATCTCTAACTTCTGTCCAGTTTAGAATTAAGCTCCAGTTTCATACAAATGCTCTGGTACTCTAACTTCTCATTAAGCACCTTAATTTACCAGAGACTTATTCTGTTCCTATTATCTTGCCAGTGCTATCGTACCATGACTAGAATAACAGCCATTTTCTCTTCTCTTCAATACATAAAAAGCCTACCTTTACCCCAAGAATGAATGCTTTCGAATTTTTCTCACTCTTGAGTGCTCTAAGGCATTGCAAGGCTTTGCTGTCCACTTGAACAGCTGATAATAGTCCTTTGATGTAGAGCTTTGAACAAGAGATAAGAAACAGTAATCTAACTATAGCTTATGCTGATAGTCAACAGGACCATCTTGCTATTCATGCCATTAAAGATTATTTTCTACCTTGCTGTCTGATTAACATAAAAACTCTCAAAATTATGTAAAGGCTATAAACTATACCTTCTAATTGTTCACTTCTCTCTCTCCCTCTCCTACCTTCTCCTACCTTCTAGTATCCTCTATCTTTTCTGAGTCTTATCTGCACGATAAGACATAGGATGTAAACAAGAGTGGCATTCTATGTCAACTCTCCTTTTCATGGACAGTATCTCCTGAAATGACGTAGAGTCAGAGTGTAAATATATATACCTTTCTTTGTGATTAAACAATTTCAAAGAATAATCCACAACAGAAGTGTTATTTTTAAAAACTGTTGATCATAAATATTGGGGAATTTTTTTTTTTTTTTTTTTTCCTGAGTTGGAAGGAGATTTGACAAAAAGTCACAGTTGATGGTACCAAGTTTTTGGTGCTGAGACAGGAATTGTGCGACCTTCTCATTCAACCCAGATTTGGGAGGTGATAGACCCAGTGCAAGTCTACTTTTGCATTCTTATGCTTTGAAGAATCTTGAGATAAACTCTCAGAAATGGGCTAACTAGCCACAGGAAAGTTTAAGTTATCTTTAAAAGACTTAAACATCCCACCTTCATCCTTCCTTCATTTGGTCTTCACATTGCCCAAGAGAAAACCAGTCAAAGGGCTCATTTAGAAACATTTTCATTCTGTTGAGACTGGTTCAAACATTTTCCCAAAACTTCTTTCTAGACCAATCTGGTTTTCCTGCCAAGAAATTCACTCTCACTGCTCTGCTTCCTGGGATTTAGGCATTAGCTATTGATCTCTTTCTGTGGTTTTCTCTGTTTTTGTCTCCATGTTCAACTTACTTTCCTTAATAAATCTAAGTTATCTCACTCTTTGAAACTTCTTGGTCCACATTGCTCAAAAGCAGAGCCAGAAGGAAACGTAGTTCACGTCTCATTACTGTGGCAGAGGTTGGGACACTCCCAGTGGGCTCTCTGTTCCTCCTCCTCCCGCTGGCTATTGCAGCAGGTTCCTGGAGTCAGACAATGCATTATCATGCGGATTACACTGATCAGCACTAAGTCAGTTAGGTAACAGGAGCTCTTTCAATGGTGTCCTAGGATTCTGTCAGGTTGACTGTTCAAACACTGGTTTTTGGGATCCCCTCCAGCATTCCTTAATGTAATCCAGGCATGTTATTGCAGGTTCTATTTGAGAAGGGGCTACTTACTTGTCACTTAGAATATTTTCAGTTTTAAGTCAAAACCTTTCCAGAAAAAAAAAAAAAAAAAAAAGGCAAAAGCTGTAAGAGCCCATGTAGGCGAGGCAGAAAAGAACAAAATGCAGAATTCTATCAAATGCCAAACTTACATTAAGTGCACGTGTGCTCCGGGGAATGAGGTTTCTGTTTTGTTTTACATAGAAACTGCAATGATTGTGCACTGTTTTGGTAACTACTGAGTAACTACTAAGTCCAGTGAATTCAAAGGCAGAGGAACACAGGCAAGAGTGCAGGTCTGAGGCACTTAGAAGACTCAGAGATGTGTGTCTGTGTTTGACCCTCAGTGGGAGGAAGTGCTATAGGCTCCTGATAGATGCCCAGTTTTACCATATTATACTGTTGGACTAGATACTATTAAGAAGGCAGACACATTTCTGGGTGCCAGGGAAGAGAGAGTGGTTCCAGATGAGTCAGACTGCTGCTGTCACCTCCTCCCTGCTGGAAAGACAAGACTCAGCAGCTCCTGGGAGATGATCAGAACTTGGAGTGAAGGCGTAAAGAGATGAAGTTTTCAAAGACCAACCGTTTGCCAATGCTCTTTAAGTAGATATGAGTTGTCATATTTTGGCAGAATTTTTCTTGACAGAACCCCTTTAGATCTCTACTGTGATGCAGCAGGCTCTTCCCAAACTTGCATAGAGAAGTGAAGTGGCTAGGTACACAGCAAGGAGAGAGAAGACACTGTCTATAGATTCCAACCAAGGACCTTTTCCAGATCCCACTCTCTATTTTTTATTTCTCATCCATTGTAATCTCATCCTGGGGTTCTACAAAAATACATATTACTGGGGTGCTATTTAAATTATGGGATATGAATATAACATACCCCATAGTGACCTCCATTAAATCTAATGGAAATGCAGACTTCATGGAAATCAACTATGGCACTTTTCTTGAGTATTTCTGGATATTTAGTAATAATATATCTTTCTTAACCCCAGCCCCATATATATTATATATATACCCACTTATGTACAGCACTGAATATTCTGAATTAGTAATAATTTGTTCATTTTTTATCAGACTTTACTAATAGGTCAGGATGATTTGGCGCAATCCAAGAAGCAATATGGCAAAATACAAAGTGCAGGCAGAGTAAAAAAGAAGAAAAAGTTCTTCTCTTTAAAATGTAACTATCATTTATGGCCTTGGGTAGTTGATATCAACTCTCCACAATTGAGGGTCCTAGTTAGTAAAAAAGGCTTCATAGACTTACTGTACAACATTACCTTGTGGTTTATATATACATGTTTTTATATATATTCCTTTTTAATTAAAGTGTCAAGCTCAGTGCCTGACACATTCTAAGCACCCAATAAATGACATCTCCATTTTTCTTTCCGTATAAGTTAAAGGCCTTCTTATAAGACTTGGTGCCTAAAAGAAATCAATGCATGAATATTTTAAAAACTGAAGTGCTTTAAAGAATGCGTGTCTCCCACTCTAAATTTCCTTAGATCCCTAGTCTTCTTTGCAGTTAAAAATGTCATCAGTATACTATGTAGATTCTGCCTTTGATTTGTAGTGATTAGATAGGCTTGGTGAATCATTAGCTAACTCATAAGATTGTTGAATACTTGGAGACAGTGAGACGCAAGCATATCTCTAGATCTCAGTTGGTCCAAGGTACCTGTCTCTGCTCCTAAAATTATGCCATTCTTTCTTAATTCTCTCAAAAAACCCTAAAATAGATAATCCATCTCTGATGTTATGTATTGGCCTATTTTCATTCCCTGTGGGTCTGAGTCCAACTGTCTAGCAAATGCACTTAAAAATAATAATGCTTTCGTCAACACTATATTCGGGGCTCCCTGCCAGTTAGATGCTTTCAATGTCTTCTTCTTTCTTTCTTTCTTTCTTCTGGCTTCTCCCAGCTGTTGGAGCTGTCTCACGATGCTGCCAACCTCTATAGCCCCCTGGAGAAACCAGCTCAGCTACAGGTTGGGATGGGGGTAGGGAATGGGAATGTGTAGCTTTATTCCATCTGAGACGGGGGCCATATGTGCTCACATCCACGCCTCTGTATTTTTTCCTCACCAGTAGTTGTTAAGTTGTTAATTCTGTTCTTGATAGGTTTTAAAAGAAAGGGGGGAAAATGCTCAGGCTAAAAGACCCAAGAGAAGGAAGCAGGAGTGGTTGCTATGAGCTTTGAAACATGCACACGAGCGTGCGCGCACACACACACACAAATACATGAACAAAAGGATAAATTGAAAAAGAATGTGACAACGCTTGCTTGGTTTAGCAGTCCGGTCAGCCCCACAGATGAGGAAGTGCTGCTTTGTCCCAAGCTAAAGCCTTGTTTTCTTGTTCATTGTCTTTCAGGGTAAAATCTGGGGGAAATTCACCTGTCTGATGCAAAGTTAAACTGCTGGCTTTAATGTGACTGCATGGGAACTTGGGTTTATTAATGAATACAACATACCCTCTTTGATTTGAAAGCTTTCACCCTGCTGAAAAGATTCAAAAGGCATCGCTTCCTGCACCAGCGGCATTCCTTTATCCGTCTCAGTGGTTCACCCCTACCCAGCTGCTATATCTCATTAACAAGCATTTGACCACTGCAGCCGGCCTGGGAGTGTTGACACTTGAAAAGCCCAGGCAGGCGTGGGCAGGCCATCAGCTATGGCAACAGGAAACTGCCCCGGAGACAACACTGAGAAAACAGCAGCTGCAAAAGCCAAAGTCAGAGCAGACATAAAGGGCTGCCTATATCCACGTTGGTCTGGGCTATCGGTGCGTGCCTGTGGGTCTGAATCCACATATCTGTTTAATGTATTCATAGGATAGAAAGGTTGCTATCAGCATGTATCAGAGTCAGGGCTTTTTGACAACCCAGAATAACTTTTTTGGCTTACGATGTTCTTGGATCCTTAGGTTTCTTATTCTCCTAACAACCTAAATTCTTGTTTGTGTACATAAGAATATTCACCAGAGGCCTCAAACTTGATATACACTTTTACTCTAGTGGAAGACATATGCACAATTAAAAAAATGTATATGCATGAATGCTTATACATTTTTCATGCTGCTATATTATTTTTCAAGAACAAGTCAATTTGTGAGACTGTCATTTGAATATATAAGATTTTAAAGCCTTTAGCTTAGGAATCAAAGTGATAGTTTTGTGTAAAATATTTAAGAATGAAAGCATTGTTTCAATTGCGCAATAACTTGTAAAATTAAGTGGGTTATTTCATATATATTATTGATTATAGTTTTAAATACCTATTTTAATATCATTTATTGACTATTCATTTAATTGTAGGCCTTTCAATCCCGTGTTGTTTCTACATTTATCAGAATAGCTTAAAGTATAGACTGTCTCATGTAATATTTTGAGCAAGTATTTTTCCATATCTCTGTGTCCATTTCCAAGCCTGTAAAAGCATTTTTAGTGGCTAGGTAAGCAATAGCTCAAAATCAATGTTTTTCATCCATAAGGAAAGTAACCCTTTTCAGAACAGGAAAGAGAGATCACTTCATAATAGCAGAAGAAAGCAAGCTAAATGAAAGCTAAATGAAAAAAGACACTAATGCAGTTACAAGTGAGGTTAGTGGTCTGCCATTCAAAGAGTGGTGAATTATTTTCCTGTCATCATCAGTACAATAGGCAATTAGTGATTATCACATTGAAGTATACCATTACCTGATTCTTTTCAGTAACTCAAATGTATGTTTGCCTATCACTCATCATGAAAGCTCTTTTAATTTATTCACATTGTTACTCTAAAATAATTAGATGTTAAAAAGATGTGAATGTGTTTTAAATTATCACAGCTTCTTTTGGGGAGGTTAGAATATGCTGCTTGAGGGCGGTGAATTTTCCAGTTCTACTTTCATTCACCTTTTACGCTCCAGGGGAAGAGAAGACTGTACCAGCCGTAACTGGTAAGTTATGTTTTTAACAAAATGATAGTGATGGAAACATCTTCCTGAGAGCCATTAAGATATTTACATTTGATGTCAATTTTTCTGACCCAGTCATAGGGGATCACATTCATTTCTGATACGCAGGATGCTGCCCAGGCACTGGAATCAGACAGCTTGGGAGCAACTCTCAGTCCTGCCACCTACTAGCAAGGCAAACCTTGAGTAAGTGACTTAAAGTTTTCTGTGCCTCAGACTCCCAGTCTGTTTAATGGTGGTAAGATGAATAGTATTTAATTAATAGGGTGGTGTAAGGATTAGATGGATGTACACACACATACACTTCAAAAATTGCCCATCACATACTAAGCAGCCAATAAATGTAAACTGCTACCATTATTAATACCAACCTCTTCCCTCACCATATCACACTTTATCCTTTTATACTCATTTATATTTCCATAGAACTCATTCTAGTTTATATAGTTATATGTGGGTGTTGACTTATTTATTTTACAACAAAATTCTTTCCCTGTCTTCCCCTAACCTAAGACACACACACACAGACACACACCGCTACAGGCTTTATGAAATCATGGACTTGCTGAGTGAATGCATTTGTGTAGATCTAGCCTCAGAGTCAAAAAAGAACCAAGGGTGAATTTTGATAAATTAATCCCATAATGGGAAAATGTCTGATGTATACAGTTTTAGGAACAGGATGATTACTATTTTAAGACATATCTATGTTCATCTATATTGTAAAGGTTATGCCCATGCCCTGGCAAATCTTACTCTGATGCTATTGCCACATAATTAATTCTATTAGACTGATGATTCACAGTTTCTGTCCTATATAATATTATAATCTCAAGATTGAGTTGTTTATTTTAGGGTTCATATATTAAGTTCTGTATAATGTACAATGTTCTTAATAAAAATTGACATGAATTTAAGTATCATTTAGAGTTCCTGTAAGTTGAACTTTAATTTTTGTTTGAAGTTTTTTCCTGGTAGTTAACTGGGTAGGAAAGGGGTGATAGGGAAAACTATGGTGGTAAAACAAGAGCATCTAAAATCCAACCAAGATATTTGTGAGTGGACCAAATTTTAAGCCATTTCAAGAAACATCCAAGAACTTCTACAATAACATTTTCTTTTTAGCTGCACCCTGTGCACTTTCTGGACTACAGTGATTTCTACATGTTTTTTGTTTTGTTACCCTTGCCTTGTTTATATATTTTTTGGAGGATATGATGGAATCGGAGAGCTTATAATAAAGTAACCTGCCTTGGAATTTACCTTGCAAACAGAAGGACTCAGATAAGGAAATTAGAAGTGTCTGTGAGCAAAAGAGGAAACATAGCTGATACATGGGGACAAACTAGGTGCTCCTGGGGACAAAGTAGAGGCTAATCTGAAGGCCTTAACTACATTGAGGCTTGAAAGTGATGTCTCAATGTTTGCAAATGATGGACTTCAGTCTGCCTAGGGCAGGAACAAACTGTGGGTCATTTTGGGAAAATCGACATTTTAGAGTTGAAAATGTTCCAAACCACCCAAAAAAGTATTTATTATGAGGAGAAACAATCTGATGCCTATCATAAGTCCAGGTTCACTCAGACTGTGATGTACAAAATAATTCACTCCACCTTAGCATTAATCGACTTGAATTCTATTTTTTTATAACTTCACTCATAAACAGAATCTCCCTGACCCCTAAATCACTCATTTTGGAAAGGAGGTAATCAGCATATATGATATACGCTGTTCTGGGATTACATGTATTCTCTCATTTAATCCATAGCATAGTTGATCAATATTGGTATTTTTATTTTCATTTTTGAGATGATGGCAGAGACTAGTTTTAATAAAACAAAGTTTTAATAGATGAATAAACTAGTTTTAGCAGAACAAAGACGTCAAGTTTGTTCTAATATTTTTACAATTCAGAGATATAATTTTTAAAAAATGTTTCAAAGTTGCTGGCTCCTGAAGGAAACCAAGTGGCAGTTTCAACACTCACCGTGAGGTAGCAGCTGAGGGAATGTATTACATATGGGGTAGGCAGTTGTGTTATGTCACCCCTATAAAAAGAGCTTGAAGGAAAAAAGGACTAGGTTGCTCTAGCTTTGCAGGCACATTTTGGATTTGGAGAATATAAGGTCTATCTTTTAAAACTAATTAATTTTTTAAATGACAAAAATTATATGTATTTATTATGTATGACATAATGTTTTGAAATATGTATGCATTTATGAAATGGATAAATCCTGCTGATGAACACATCTGTGATTTCCTCTATTTTTTTTGTGTGGAAAGAACACTTCAAATCTGCTGTCTTAGTGATTTTCAAGTATACAATACACTGTTAATAACTATAATCATCATGTTGTAGAATAGATCTCTTGAATTTGTTACTCCTACCTAACTGAAATTTTGTATCCTTTGACCATGATTTCAGCCAACCAGTCTTGTATCCCCAGGCTCTGGCAACCCCCATTGTATTCTCTACTTCTACTTCTTTTAGATTTCATGGGCAAGTGAGACCATACAGCTTTTGTCATTCTGTGCCTGCCTTATTTCATTTATCCCAATGTCCTCCAGTTTCATCCATGTTGTCTCAAATGACAGGATTTCCCTTTTAAAGCTGAATAGTAGTTCATTAGGTATATATGCCACATTTTCCTTATCAGTTTATCCATTGATGGGCACTTAAGTTGACTATTGTGAAAAATGCCACAATGAACTTGAGAGTGCAGATAATCCTTTGACTTAACTGATTTCATTTTCTTTGGATATATACCCAGTAGTGGGATTGCTGGATCATGTAGTAGTTCTATTTTTAATTTTTGGAGGAACCTCCATACTGTTTTCCATAATGTCTGCGCTAATTTACATTCCCACCAATACAATGCAAGGGTTCACTTTTCTCTACATCCTCACCAGCATTTGCTATCTTTCATCTTTTAGATAATAGCCATTTTAGCAAGTGTGACTTCATTGTGGTTTTAATTTGCATTTCTCTGATAGTTACAGATTTTGAGCATTTTTCCTTATACCTGTTGGCTATTTGTATGCCTTCTTTTAAGAAATGTCTATTTGGATCCTTTGTACATTTTTAATTGATTGTTTTCTTTCTATTGAGTTGTTTGAGCTGCCTATATATTTTGGATATTAACTGCTTATAAGATGTATAATTTGCAAATATGTTCTTCCAGTCCTTAGGTTATCTCTTCTCTCCTTTAACTGTTTCCTTGGCTGTGCAGAAGCATTTTAGTTTGAAGTAATCCCATTTGTCTATTTTTGCTTTTGTTGCTAGTGCTTTTGAGTGCATATCTAGAAATCATTGCCAAGACCAATGTCATGAAGTTTTCCCCTTTGTTTCCTTCTAGTTTCTGGTCTTTAAAGTTTTAATATAATTTGAGTTGATTTTTGTATAAGACATAAAATAAGGGTTTAATTTCATTCATCTGCATGTGGATATTCAGTTACCTCAACATAATTTATTGAAGGAACTGGCTTTTCTTCATTGTACGATCTTGGCACCCTTGTCAAAAATCAATTGACTATAAATACACAAATTTATTTCTGAGCTCTCTATGTTGCTCCATTGGTCTATGTTTTTATTTTTTTTTCTAATACCATGCTGTTTTAATTACAATAGCTTTGTGGTATATTTTGAAGTCAGATAGTATAATGCTTCCAGTTTTGTTTTTGTTTAGTTCAAGATTTCTTTGGCTATTCAGTGTGTTTTTTGGTTACATGCTAATTTTAAGATTGTTTTTTCTATTTTTGTAAAAAAAAAAGCGATTGGATTTTTTAATAGGGATTGCATTGAGTATGTAGATTACTTTGAGTAGTATGAACATTTTAACAATATTCTTTCAATCCATGAACATGGGATTTTTTTTCATTATTTTGTGTCTTCTTCTATTTCTTTTATCAATATCTTATATATTTAAGTGCATAGGTATTTTACCTTCTTGGTTACATTTATTCCTAAATGTTTTTATTTTTTCTATAATTTTAGTCATTATAAATGAGATTTTTAAAAAATTTATCCTTGGTTATTTCTTTGTTAGTGCATATAAATGCTACTGACTTTATGATTTTTTATCTTGCAACATTACTGAATTTCTTTATTCTAACAGTTTTGGGTAAAGTCTTTAGAATTTTCTATATGTAGGATCATGTTGGAGGTATACACATTGGAAAGAATCAAGTGAACAACTTAACCCATATAAAGAATGGAGAAAGGTAAGGCAGGATGACTGCCCACCTGGGAGTGACACAGAACCAGGGAAACCTCTCCCACCCAGGGAAGTGGTGAGTGAGTGAGCAACCCCAGGAATCCACACTTATCCCATAGATCTTATCCCTTGGGTCAGGTGATCCCTTTGTGAACCCACTCTGCCAGGGCCTTCAGCCTGACACACAGAGTTTATGTGGAGTCTTGGCAGAACAGCTGGACAGGCACATGCAGAGCCCCTGTAGCCTTAGATACCCAGGCTTCCCAGAAAAAGCAGCTGCAACTCCACCAAATTGGGGGGTTAGACCCCTGTAAGTACCCCTAGGAAATGGATTGAATCCAGGCGCCAAGCAGTGATGGGTTGCAGGTCTTACTTGCACTGTACCTCACAGGATAAGGCCCACTGGCTTGGAACTCCAGCCAGCCACTGGTAGCAGTGTTACATCTCCCTGAGACACAGGGAGAGGCAGACCACCATCTTTGCTGTTTCACAGCCTTAGCCATTGTTGCTGTAGGACTCTAGGGAATCTGAGACAACTAGGGACTGGAACAGTCCCTCAGCACAGCCCGGAAGCTTTATGGAGAAGTAATGAGACTGCTTATTCATGCAGATCTTGGTTCCTGTTTCTCTTCACTGGGTAGAATCTTCCAACAAGCGTCTCCAGTCACCCCCTCTTGTGTTTTCCAGTTGACAGTGGTTTCAAACCACCCTAAGATGGAGCTCCCAGTGGGAGAGGTAGTCTGCTATCTTTGCTGTTTGGCCACTTTAGTCGTTCATGTCTTTGGGCTTTGGAGAGTCCAAGGCGACCAGGAGCCGGAGCAGATCCCCAGCACAGCGCAGCTACTCTATGAAAATGTGGCCAGACTTCTTTTTTAAGCAAGTCTCTGATACCCTTCTTCCTCACTGGTGGGAACCCCCGAACAGGGTCTCCAGCTACCTCTGCTGGTGTTTTCTGGCCAGCAGCTGTTCCAAACCTCCCTGGGGTGGAGTTCCCAGAGGGAGGGGTGGCCTTCTGTCTCTGCTGTTTGGCTGCCTTAGCCATTCTTGCCTTTGAGCTTTGAAGAGTTTGAGATGACTAGGGCTGGAGCAGACCACTAGCACAGCACGGCTGCTCTTTATCTCTCCATTTCTGAAAGACAGCTTTTCTGAGTACTGTAATTCTTGCTTGCCAGTTTTTTTCCCTTTAGCATTTTGAATTTAACATCCCACTCTCTTCTAGCCTTTGAAGTTGCTGCTAAGAAATCCATTGCTAACCTTATTGAACCTTATATGTGTTTGCCTATTTTCTCTTGCTGACTTCAGGATCCTCTTTTTGTTTGATTTTTAACAGTTTTATTTTAATGTCCTGGTGTAGTTTTGTTTGGATTGAGTCTGATTGGAGACTTTTGACCTTTCTGTACCTGAATATTTTAAATCTTTTCCAAATTTTGAAAGTTTTCTTCCATTATTTCTTTAAATAAACTTTCTACCCCCTTGTCTTTCTCTTGTTTGAAATGAACTCCTATAACTGGAATAGTTGCTGTCTTATAAATCCTATAAATTTTATTTCTTTTCTTTTCTCTCCTCTGATTTTATATTTTTGAATAATCTATCTTTGAATTCAGATTCTTAATTCTGCTTTATTCTTGTATTGATGCTATTACATTTTTGAATTTTTATTCATTTTATTATTTTAGCTCCAGAATTTTTGTTTGATTTTTTAAAAATATAATTTAATCCCTGTGTTTAATTTATCATTTTGGTCATTTGTTTATTTGATTTCACTGAATTGTTTTTCTATATTTTTCTGAAGTGTACTAATTTTCTTAAAACAAGTATTTTGAATTCCTTGTCAGGCATTTCATATATTTCCATTCCAATATCAGCTATTGGGAGATTATTCTGTTCTGTTGGTGGTGTTATGTCCTCCTGATTTCTCATGTTTCTTGTTGCCTTAAAGTAATGTCTCCATATGTGAAGAAGTAAGGGCTTATTCCAGTCTTTGCAGAATGGGTTTGTTTAGAAAAACTTCATCGAGCAGCCAAACCCGAGATTTTAGGCAGGCTGTCTTATGTGGTCTGCAGGTAGAATTGCTGCTGGAGTCCTCAGGCGGGCTGGTCTGGTGCCTGGATCAGCAGGAGGACTGGCCAGGCTCCAGATTTGGTCCTGGAGCCTGGATCCACTAGAGTAGATCTACTGATTGATTGATTGATTGATTGATTGAAAGATTCAATCAATAGGTGAGTGACCCTGTACCATGTATCTGAGGGGGCTGGCTGAAACCTGAGTCCATAAGACTGACCTGGCACTGGGGTAGGCCTTAAGTCTGAGTCTACAGATGTTGGCCAGGTTCTGGGATGAGTCAGTACCTGGGTCCACTGGGACGTGCCTGGAGCTTGATTCCATAAAGGCTGGCCTAGTGCTGGAGCAGGTCTGGAAACCAAGCCTGGTAGGGCAGGCCCAAATCTTGGGTCCAGGAGGCTGGCCTGGAGCCTGAGTCTGGAGGGATATTGCTAGATCCTTGGTCTGTGGGAGTTGGCCTGGCACAGGGGTCTACTGGAGTAAGTCTCAACCCTGAGTCTCCTGGAGAAGGACTTGACCCTTGGTTACTAAATCCTGGGGCCATGAGGACCAGCCTGATGCTGGGGCAGGTGTAGAGCCTGGGTCTCTGGTGGCCAGCATGATGTCTGGGATCATGAGTGCTCTCTTAGGGCCTAGAGTCATGGGAACTGGCTGGGAGTCTGTGTCTTCTGGAGTTGGCCTGGAGGTTGGATGTGTGGGTGCTGCCCTGGAGGCTAGGCCCATAAGGGATGCCTTGGGTCCCGCAGGCTTGCCTGGAGTCTGAGTCTGTGAGGGCTGGTCTAGTCCTGGATGAGCCTGAACCCTAGGTTCTGCTTGAAGTTACTGTGAGTCTGTTGGAGCATGGGGCCACAGGTGCTAACCTACAGAGTGGGGCTGCAGTGTCTACCCAGGCACTGGGCAGACCTGAAGTCTGTGTTTGCAGGTGCCAATCTGGTATCTGAGACCAGGCGTACTGACTTGGTGCAGGAAAGGGTCTAGGACCTAGGGTTGTGTGGGTAAACCTGGTTCTGGGCTAGCCTGAAACCTGAGCAGGCTGCAGGATCTAGACTACAGGCTGGGTCCATGGTGCTGGTCTGATGATTAAGACTGCAGAGGTGAGTCTGCTGTTGGGTCAGGCCTGAAGTTTGGGCCACTGTGGCCACTCGAGTGCTGGGGGTGGTCCAGAGCTTGGGGCCACTGAAGCCAGCCTGGCCCTGGGTTGGGCCCACAGGCTTAGTCCACTGGTACTGGCCTGAAGTCTGGCACAATGGGGACCTGCCTGGCACTGGATTTTCCCGCAGTGGGCTTGGTGTTGGAGACTAAGGCAAAGTTTGGTCCTCACTTTCCTCTCCTTCCTCCATGTGGAAAATATCTCTTTCCACACTGGACTGCCTGGGTTTGGGAAAGGAGTGACTTAGCTAATGTGAAATTGTCCTTCCTAGCTTCTCCTACATGTCTTAAAATTTCTGTGCTATACCCAGGTGTTCTAATCTCTCATCTGGTTTCCTTAGCTCTTGTGAAGGTGGTTTTGCGGATAGTTAGTTGCTCAAATTAATATTTCTGCAAGAGGAGCAAGTGTTACTAAGTCCTATTTTACCACCTTGGTGACAACCACTCCTGGTCTTTCTTCTTCTGCCCATCGCTCCCTGCAACAGCTATCTTAGCATGTGTTAGTCCTGGGTATAAAGTTTTAATTATGCAAGATGAATAAGTTCTGGAGATCTAATATATAGCACAGTGACTGTAGTTAACAATATGGTACTGCATACGTAAAGTTTTCTAAAGGGTAGATCGTAAGTATTGTCATCATACACACACAAAAAGATAACCGTGAGGGGAAGGATATGTTAATCAGCTTTGTTGAGTGGTTATTTTACAATGTATACATATGTTAAAACATCAAGTTGTACACCTAAAATATTTACAATTTTTATTTGTCGGTTATACCATAATAAATCTGAAGGAAAAAAAATAATGTTGCGGCTGCCCAACATGTGGTAGATTAGTTGCAAAAGTGGCCCAAATTAATGGTCTCTCTTTATCCATGTCCTTCAATGTGTCTTTGCAGTTACTCTCATCAAGGGTTGCAGTCTATTTTCCCACCCTTTGGATTTGGGCTATATTTGCTTTGGCTAATAGATTGTGGCTCATATAACATTATGTTAGTGAGAGATGACAACATGCTAGCAGCCCTCACTGTCGGCGCCTCCTCGGCCTCAGGGTCCACTCTGGTGGCACTTGAGGAGCCCTTCAGCCTGCCATGGCACTGTGGGAGCCTCTCTCTGGGCTGGCCAAGGCCGGAGCCGGTTCCCTCTGCTTGCGAGGAGATGTGGAGGGAGAGGCATGGGCAGGAACCAGGGCTGCGCATGGCACTTGTAGGCCAGCGCGAGTTCTGGGTAGGCATGAGCTCAGCGGGTCCTACACTGGGAGCAGCCGGACAGCGCCACAGGCCCAGGGCAGTGAGGGGCTTAGTACCCAGGCCAGCAGTTGCAGAGGGTGCGCCAAGTTCCCCAGCAGTGCTGGCCCTTGGCGCTGTGCTTGAATTCTCACTGGGCCTCAGCTGCCTCCTGTGGGGCAGGGCTCGGGACCTGCAGCCCACTATCCCCGTGCCCGAGCTTCCCCACCCCGCCCCGTCCCCGCCGCCACCGTGGGCTTCTGTGCAGCCAGAACCTCCACGACGAGTGCTGCCCCCTGCGCTGTGGTGCCCAGTCCCATCAACTGCCCAAGGGCTGAGCAGTGCCGGTGCATGGCACCGGACTGGTGGGCAGCTCCGCCTGCAGCCCCAGTGCGGGATCCACTAGGTGAAGCCAGCTGGGCTCCTGAGGCTAGTGGGGACTTGGAGAACCTTTATGGCTAGCTAAGGGATTGTAAATATACCAATCAGCACCCTGTGTCTAGCTCAAGGTTTGTAAGTACACCAATCAGTACTCTGTATCTAGCTAACCTAGTGGGGACTTGGAGAACTTATTTGTCTAGCACTCTGTCTAGCTAAAGGATTGTAAACACACCAATCAGCGCTCTGTGTCTAGCTCAGGGATTATAAATGCACCAATCAGCACTCTGTCAAAATGGACCAATCAGCTCTGTAAAACAGACCAATCAGCTCTTTGTAAAATGGACCAATTAGCAGGATGTGGGTGGGGCCAGATAAGGGAATAAAAGCAGGCTGCCGGAGCTAGGCAGCGGTAACCTGCTCGGGTCTCCTTCCGCCACGTGGAAGGTTTGTTCCTTGGCTCTTCCCAATAAATCTTGGTGCTGCTCACTCTCTGGGTTCACATTGCCTTTATGAGCTGTAACACTGGCCACAAAGGTCTACAGCTTCGCTCCTGAAGCCAGCGAGACCACAAACCCACTGGGAGGAGAAGAATGAACAACTCCAGAGGCACTGCCTTTAAGAGCTGTACCACTCACAGGGAAGGTTTGCAGCTTCCTTCCTGAAGTCAGCGAAACCACGAACCTACCAGAAGAAAGAAACTGTGGACACATCTGAACATCTGAAGGAACAGACTCCAGACACACCATCTTTAAGAACTAACACCCACTGCAAGCGTCCGTGGCTTCATTCTTGAAGTCAGCGAAACCAAGAACCCACCAATTCTGGACACATTCGTTCCCAGGCTAAGTCTCAAGAGGCCATGTATAACTCTACAATGCGCTGGTAACTTTGCTTCTCCCATGAGAAGCAAACAAGCCTGCTGCAGGACGAGAAAACTAGGTAGTAGAGATGACTTATCCCAGCTAAGGCCATCTCTCAGTGACAAGACCCAACCCAACACTGACCAAAAATGCATAAGCAAGCCCAGCCCAAACCAGCAAACTTGACCCAAATCGGCAAACTTGACCTAAATCAGCAGAACTACCAGTTTCCATAAACTAATGAGCAAGAAACTAGTGATTGTTCCATGCCACTGAGACTTTACGGTTGCTTGTTATGCATCATTATTGTAGTAATAGCTAACTGATAGAAAAGATCACTCTGCTAGAGGGTAACAGAGATAGGACCTACATTCTGAACCTACGTTCTGCCTCCAGAGTCCATGCTCTTAACCGCAGCATAAGTGCCATCCTTAGAACATCCATAATCTAGTAGAAAAAACAAAATCTAAGCAAGAAATAACATTGTGATAACTGAAATAATTCAAGTACAATTTGTCAGTACCTAGAGAAGAAAGTAGTTAATTTTGTTTGGATGCAAGAGAGCAAAGAAAATTATATAATCAAAAACAGTGTAATGGGGGAGTTTTCATCAGAGCTGTGTTTAGGTGGAACTAGCCAGGTGGACAGGAAGGAGAAGGACTTGTGTAGGCTATGTGAAAGAATCATTAAAAGCTTTTAATCTAGGAAATGCTATGATGATGTTCATGCTTGGAAAGACCAGTCTGGCAGCAATATGGTAAATGCATTTGGAGGTGACTGTGATTAAAAGGAAGCGGAGCCTTCATAATAATATATGGTTAGTAATAATATAGATAGGTCATAATATAGTGTACTGAGGTCATAATATAGAATTCTGAAAATACTGAATAATGGTAATGGTGAAGATGGAGATGACAGAACATCAATACTTTCTTGGGGGGAAGAGTGGAGACAAAGGGCTATTTGAGGAAGTGCTATTTGACTAGGTTCTTGAAGAATGGGTAGACTTCAGTAGTAGACTTGGAGATGATATTTTAGCCTGAAGAACTGGCACAGAAGATGCCATGAAGGTACAGAATTATAGGTTATTCTCAAAATACATGTATTATAGGTAGATAAGTTCACGTGAAGCCTAGAATACGAGGTTGATTACCGAAGAGAAATAAGGAAGTGTATATAGAGTTATAAAGCCATGGACTATTAGATCTTTTTCAAATCAGCAAGTTGAGTTGAAGTTGTAATATGCAAGGTCTTGAAAATTAGGCTAAGGGGTTTAAATCAATTTAGTCATTCTTTGGAATCACTTTTAATTTGTGAATAGCTGTGAGCAAGCATTTTGTGAGCCATAGTTGATTTAATACTAGGTAGGTCTCTGGCATTTTGTAAGAGTCTGGGAGAGAGATTAAGGTGCTTCTGGCGGTGGGGAAGGTAAAATGTGGGTTTGAAATACGTTTATGGGTTCTTGGCACGGAAGAACTTATGGGAAATGATATATGATTCTACTGACAAAATGACTTTAGGATATTAAGCTTTATTCGTTGTCTTTAATAAAAATAATGCTGAGAACGAGGGACAGATGACTTAACTGAGTCTGGTTCTAGAAAACCTCTGAAATAGACATATGGAGCACTGAAACAGAACTGTGTGTCTGGAGCTTTGGAGAAAGAGCAAGGATAGAGGATTAATTTGGTAGACATTCATATTGAGGTATTATTTTGATGCTGCAGAAATAGATACTATAGAAGAAGGAAGGGAAGAAGGCAAGATACAGAGAAGATGACCGTATAAATTTATCCTCCAAGGTGGGGCACTGTTGAGAGTGAAATGCATTACTATTAATAATTATGCCAGAACAACAAGCTACTTTAGGATAGTCCCAAGGCAACTGAGATATATTGACATATTAGAGAGAGAGGACAGACTGTGGAGGCTCTTTGAGGTTGGTAATTGACAAGGAGGAAACTCAGAAGGGCTAGGAGGAAAAGTACTAGAATAGGGAGGGGTTGGCTCCTTATTCTGAATCCACTCCGAGTAGAGAGACTGAGCAATCAGGAGGTATCTGTTGAATTGGACTAAAGAGCCCAGGTGAAGGACTATGAGTCCTGAGGAAAGCAAATGTCACTGGAGCCATGGTTTATTTAAAAGCTTCCACTCACAAAATAGTATCTGCTTTTGAGGGGTTAAACCTGGCTATTCCTCAACTCTCTGCCATCTATATTTTTCTCATGTCAGAAAGAACTTCCTACTCTCTCCTTTGAAACATCTTTAGGCTCCTCCTCAGCATGTCCTAGGACAGTTTTATAGCTCTGTATGGAATGCAGATGGATGGCTGCCTGTTTCCATTTCATGCTTTGGATTTACAGGTGCAGGTTGTATAGCTTCTCAGCGTTACTGAAATTGGAAAACGTTTCTAAAGCTTTCAGCATGTCAAGCCCTGTGATTTTGAATAAAATTGGGTTTTACAGTCTGTTGTGTGGCTTGAATATTTCTTGTGCTGAGAAAATTATAAAAATAAAGCAACACACAACAAAACAACTGCTCTGTGTGAAATGTCTTCTGCGTTTTATTTGAAAATAAAGTTTGAATTGGGAAGGTGAAACTGCTTTGTTAAGTATAAACTGTCATGAAAATATTAGTTCCTATATGGTTATTTTTCTTATGATTTAGGAATATCATGGTATCCAGTGCGTCAGGAAGGAGCACTCTATCATTGGGGTGGTAGCTTTTAAACTAAGCTGCTTCTCAGGCAGGGGTTAGCTTGACCCTGGAGGGATCGCTTTATGGCTGAGGTGGTAAATCACTTTGATATAAGATGGTTCTGAAAGGCTCTAGGAAATTTTCTTTGAGGTTCCTGGGCAGCTCTATATCTTGCCACTTGCCGTAGTTGGGTAATGAATCCCACTTATTCAGATGAACAGGCAAAATCGTCATTTTCTACCTTTCCCTAGTATTTTTCTCACTATAAAATAAGTTCCACTGAACTCTTTCTGTTCATTTATATCCATTATTGATCTGTTCAACCAAATTTGCAAAATTGAAGGTTAAGCCCCTGGCACTGGCCAATGGCTTGTATATTTTAAAAAGTATACAGCAGTTTAAGATGTTCATAATGTATCATTCATTTGTTGGAGGGTGGATGTCTGCTCAATTTTCCAAGTAAAAAGTTACAAAAATTTCTCTTAAAAGATACAACACTCCCTCAGGTATCTACTAATAGAATTCCACAAAAATGCTCTCAGAGTAGATTGAAGTCAGTTACCATTATCCTGTTTGATTGTAAAATTATATAATCCCAGGTGTTTTGAATTGGATAAGGACTTTAAAGCTCATATAATCAAACGCTCACCTTTCAAGTGAGGAAGTAGAGGCTGAGAAACAATGGAACTAGCCTACACCCACACCCACACATCCTGGTAGCCAAGTGAGGCCCAGACCCCAATCACTGGCATCCCAGCTCCATGATTTCCCCACTGTGTGACTAGCATGACAGGTGTCTCCTGATCAGAAAACCAGAGCACTTCAGAGAGCAATTGTCTGACACTACGGGTGATATGTGAGCCAGCTGCATGGCATATGCTTTGTGTTCCTTAGAGAAAATTTCAGAAGCTCAACTGTTTATAGACATAGGGCACATTTTTGGATGCATAGGTCATTCGGAAATGGCAAAGATGCTCTTCAGGGTCACAGATCTGGCTTCAACACCTGCAATTTGTGCAGGTGACAAGTGGATCTTTGATGAAAGGTTGAGACATTTATAGGAAAGGAAGAATGTAAATTGTTCACCATGCAAATAGTTACCTGAATTGTCTTTCCTTAGTGAAGGAAGTATTTTAAGCAGGATCATTTGCTTCTATGGTGTGAACTCCCTTGTAGACTGATCAGTCTTGTCCTGCTTCCTTCAAAATACCATGTGATGCCATGATTGAGATGACAACATGTTCAGTAAGTGCTGCTCAATTGTTACATATGTCTTGTTTCCAAACCTCAAATCAGGACACAGTTGGAGTAGCCTGACGGTGCTGAGTGTGCCTATGAAAAAGAATATTTGAAACGATGCTGTTCACAGAATTCTGCAGTGAATGATTACCTTGACTACACAGCTAAAGAGATGTTCATGGAAGAAAACTTGGGTGGTTTTAGAAAGAATTTTGTGAAAAGACTTTTAAAAAATGATGCACTCCAATTCTGCCTCTAATTCTCAAAGATGACACCCATATAGGTATCCGGAAGATACCTCTAACTATGAGTCTACAGTCCTCCTCTTAAAGAGTCATTTTAACCATGAAATTGCAAAAATTTTAAGTGTACAGTTTGTTTAAAATTCTGCAATTGATTGTAAGAACTAAAGACTCAAGTTCCAGTTGATTAAGAAATGACATTAGAAGTGTTCGTAATCTCTTTGTATAAAATAGATACCTAAGCAAATATTTAGCTCTAAAATAATATCTGGATTGATTTTGCCTCTTTGGATCCCACTGGGTAGAATAAAATATACTGTCATGATATAGAAGAAGGACATATATACAAATATATCGTTTTTTTCTTGGTGCTATGGCCGTATGAACTTCAGGAAGGGGAGTTTTGATTCCTGAGCACTAGCTGGAGTGCTGTTTTTGTGGCACCCTCCGTGAGACATCAAAATACAGTAGTGTTTTCTGGGATGAAATCTACAGAGCCAGATCATAAAGGCTGCTTCTGTAGGATGAATTTCTTACGGAAAATTTTTAAATATTTTGTGGAACTGAAGCAATGATACTCCATTGGAAGGGATTTGAGGATGACCAAAAGGTTGGGATTTAGGAGCAGCAATCATTTTTCTGAGGACTGCTCAGGCACGTGGAAATGAACAAGGGCAGTTCAGGAATACTTTCTGGCTCCTATCTCTGTTTTTGACTGCAGTGCATTTCCAGAATCAAAGCCTTCCATCCCCATTCCTTCTATTTTAGAATCCCTGAATAGAGGATCATTAATAATTTCCTAGAGCAATTTAATATGATAGAATTAACTCCAAGAAGAGAAGGGAGGTAAGAAGAGGAGGGAGTCTGTAAGAGAAATCATGCTGCTCAAAGAAATAGTGTTGAGCTTTCCAAAAAAATTCCATTGAAATGACAATGTGCTCTCTGAACTCAGTTAAAATAGTTTAGTGATTATAAGCAGATTATTTGGATTCTATATTATTACCTATTTGTCCTTAGCCCGTTGTTCAACCACCTTACCTCCGTTCCCTGATCTATAATCTGGGCCAAACAAGGTCTCCCTCACAGGACTATTATTAGGATCAAATGAGACAAAGTACTTATTTCAAAGCACATTTACAGGCTGGGAGCAGAGGCTTACACCTGTAATCTCAACACTTTGGGAGGCTGAGACAGGCAGATTGCTTGAGTCCAGGAGTTTGAGATCAGTCAGAAAAATATACTGAGACCTTGTCTCTACAAAAAGAAAATTTTAAAAATTCACCGGATGTGGTGAAGCACACCTGTAGTCCTAACTACTCAGGAGGCTGAAGTGGGAGGATGGCTTGAGCCCAGGAGGCAGAGTTTGCAGTAAGCTGACATTGCACCACTGCACTACAATCTGGGTGACAGAATGAGACCCTGTCTCAAAACAAAGCACACCTACATTAGCGCCTGGACTTGGTAAAAGTTCAATAACTAGTAGCTATATTATTGTTAGTATTATTACTACTAGTACTCTTACTACCACCACTATATAAGATTATCCAGTGCATGGCTATTTATGTAAACCATGGGAATTCTCAGTTATTCATTCAACAAATTTTTTTCAGAAACATTATGTGTCAGGCTAAGGACTAAAGAGACAAGATATTAAAGACACAGGCTGGGTGCAGTGGCTCATGCTTGTAATTCCAGCACTTTGGGAGGTCGAGGTGGGCGAATCACTTGAGCTCAGGAGTTTGAGACCAGCCTGAGCAACACAGTGAGACCCCAGTCTCCAAATAATAAAATTTTAAAAAAGATATACATATCTACACATATATAGAGGGACACTATAGTAACTGAATATGAAATATGTATAAATAAATATACATTTCCCATGTTTGGCTCAGAAGGACCTTTATTTTTGTTACACAGCAAAATGAGCTTTGGGTTTAGGGCATTACTGACACAAAAACACTGATAGGGCCATGGCCAGATGTCATATTTTTATAATTTAGTCCCATGACCCAATATTAAGAATTTAAATAAGCTTCAAATCAATAAGGTCATCATAAGCTAATGACAAGTATTTTGACTTTATGTGAGAGCCAAACCAGAGAGGATAAAAAGAGTGAACTCAACTTCATTTTGTTTTTGTTGCAGCTGGATTGCTATCGTTAGGAACCATTTAACAAACAGACAATAGACACATGGCTTTATTTATAGCAGTCTGGAGGGAAGGAATGCAGTCAACTGCACATGTCTTCCGCAGTAGTTTAACTACAGAATTATCTCTGTCAGGTGGAGGATGCATTAGGCAAACATAAGCTCATTCTGGAATGTAGGCAAATTGATCTCTAAATGGGTGTGCTGGTGAATTAGGCAGGGCAATGTCACCTGGAAAGTGACACTTTTACAAGTTGGAGAAATTCAGTGCAAGAAATTTTTCAAAAAACTTCCTGAAATAAGCATCAGAATTTTGTAATTGTTCTGCCAATTCACAGATTTTGAGTTAAAATTGTCCTAATGAATAATACCAATGATACTTCCCACCATGTGTGGGTAATGCCTGGCCTGTTTCAATTGCACGGCTCTGATGGTATCACACTTATACCCTTCACTCTGAAATAAACATTCTCCAAAGCTCTCAAACAGATAGTGCTCAGAGTTTTCCCCTGGGTCCTCTTTTGAATTAAATCAATTAGGAGAAGGCCATATGTTCACCATATGTATGTCAGCTTGCCAGGGATTCTTAAAAAGAGACATTTAAAAAAAATCACAAATCACTTAAAAACACACAAACTGAGAAAGAATTAATCAGCTAGTCAAATCTCTATATAAATCAAGAGTTGATTAAAATTAGACAAGATAATGTCTGTCCTGATTATTGTTATATTGTACTTCCATTTTTTTCTCATTCTCATATGCAATTAATTTCTCAGGCAGTCTAGGGAATCAATCACTCTTTATCAAATTTTCTTTACCTGTTTATTCACCTGGAAAGAGTGAAGTGATTGCCAGGCCATTGATAGTTAATCTTAACAAAATTCTTCAGGGTTCAATAATCTACAGATTATATGCACTAATTGGTGAATATTTTTGGCTGTCCTTCATTAACTGGATTGTGAAACTGCTATGGCATGTTAGAGTTGGGATGTACAGAACTGGTCTCTTGGTCTGACTTCTTAATTGTACAGATGCTGTTATTTAATTTTGAGTCCCATAGAGTACCTCTCGTGATGCTTGGCACATAGCAAAAATTCCATACATATTTTGAAAATGGAAACATTAAGAAAACTGAGGGTTAGAGAAGTGACATGAGCAAGGTTATCTAACTAGA
>NW_012105764.1:909194-917403 GCF_000951045.1 Mandrillus leucophaeus | reverse complement strand
TGAGCCCAGGAGGCAGAGTTTGCAGTAAGCTGACATTGCACCACTGCACTACAATCTGGGTGACAGAATGAGACCCTGTCTCAAAACAAAGCACACCTACATTAGCGCCTGGACTTGGTAAAAGTTCAATAACTAGTAGCTATATTATTGTTAGTATTATTACTACTAGTACTCTTACTACCACCACTATATAAGATTATCCAGTGCATGGCTATTTATGTAAACCATGGGAATTCTCAGTTATTCATTCAACAAATTTTTTTCAGAAACATTATGTGTCAGGCTAAGGACTAAAGAGACAAGATATTAAAGACACAGGCTGGGTGCAGTGGCTCATGCTTGTAATTCCAGCACTTTGGGAGGTCGAGGTGGGCGAATCACTTGAGCTCAGGAGTTTGAGACCAGCCTGAGCAACACAGTGAGACCCCAGTCTCCAAATAATAAAATTTTAAAAAAGATATACATATCTACACATATATAGAGGGACACTATAGTAACTGAATATGAAATATGTATAAATAAATATACATTTCCCATGTTTGGCTCAGAAGGACCTTTATTTTTGTTACACAGCAAAATGAGCTTTGGGTTTAGGGCATTACTGACACAAAAACACTGATAGGGCCATGGCCAGATGTCATATTTTTATAATTTAGTCCCATGACCCAATATTAAGAATTTAAATAAGCTTCAAATCAATAAGGTCATCATAAGCTAATGACAAGTATTTTGACTTTATGTGAGAGCCAAACCAGAGAGGATAAAAAGAGTGAACTCAACTTCATTTTGTTTTTGTTGCAGCTGGATTGCTATCGTTAGGAACCATTTAACAAACAGACAATAGACACATGGCTTTATTTATAGCAGTCTGGAGGGAAGGAATGCAGTCAACTGCACATGTCTTCCGCAGTAGTTTAACTACAGAATTATCTCTGTCAGGTGGAGGATGCATTAGGCAAACATAAGCTCATTCTGGAATGTAGGCAAATTGATCTCTAAATGGGTGTGCTGGTGAATTAGGCAGGGCAATGTCACCTGGAAAGTGACACTTTTACAAGTTGGAGAAATTCAGTGCAAGAAATTTTTCAAAAAACTTCCTGAAATAAGCATCAGAATTTTGTAATTGTTCTGCCAATTCACAGATTTTGAGTTAAAATTGTCCTAATGAATAATACCAATGATACTTCCCACCATGTGTGGGTAATGCCTGGCCTGTTTCAATTGCACGGCTCTGATGGTATCACACTTATACCCTTCACTCTGAAATAAACATTCTCCAAAGCTCTCAAACAGATAGTGCTCAGAGTTTTCCCCTGGGTCCTCTTTTGAATTAAATCAATTAGGAGAAGGCCATATGTTCACCATATGTATGTCAGCTTGCCAGGGATTCTTAAAAAGAGACATTTAAAAAAAATCACAAATCACTTAAAAACACACAAACTGAGAAAGAATTAATCAGCTAGTCAAATCTCTATATAAATCAAGAGTTGATTAAAATTAGACAAGATAATGTCTGTCCTGATTATTGTTATATTGTACTTCCATTTTTTTCTCATTCTCATATGCAATTAATTTCTCAGGCAGTCTAGGGAATCAATCACTCTTTATCAAACTTTCTTTACCTGTTTATTCACCTGGAAAGAGTGAAGTGATTGCCAGGCCATTGATAGTTAATCTTAACAAAATTCTTCAGGGTTCAATAATCTACAGATTATATGCACTAATTGGTGAATATTTTTGGCTGTCCTTCATTAACTGGATTGTGAAACTGCTATGGCATGTTAGAGTTGGGATGTACAGAACTGGTCTCTTGGTCTGACTTCTTAATTGTACAGATGCTGTTATTTAATTTTGAGTCCCATAGAGTACCTCTCGTGATGCTTGGCACATAGCAAAAATTCCATACATATTTTGAAAATGGAAACATTAAGAAAACTGAGGGTTAGAGAAGTGACATGAGCAAGGTTATCTAACTAGAAAACAGATCTTCTGACTCCTAAACATTTTGCTTCTACACTACAAACACTAACGAATATTCTCTTCCGTGGGTTACCATACCCTACTGTATTGTCACCCATGCTAAGTACAATGTTTTCACCAGGGCATTTCTCATAACTGTCCAATCCCATCTCTCTCACTTTTCTTACATGTATTTGTGTTCTGGTCTATATGCTACCAGAATTTACCCTCATGTCTCCTTTTTTTCTACTTTTGCTTGAGCTCTTCCCTTCACATTGTTCATTTTTTCTACTCATCTCTACTTTTTAAAATCTTCTGGGCCTCTTAATGTGATTGGGGATGAATTCGGTAGAGGGTAGAGAGATGGGACTTCATCTGGTTTAAAAGTAGTTGATTATAAACAGCAAATACCCTAGGTGATTTCCAGAAGGGTGGCAGAAGGATGTCCTTGAGTATATGCAGTGAGATGCATTTATAGCTCTGATTACAGGCATTGAGGGACTAAGAATGTGGACAAAGATTCTTGAGTTAGTCTGGTTGGACTCAACCCTGAAAAAAGGTAAAGCTATGCAGAAATTATTTTTAAGGCATCACTCTTCTTCCTTTCTCCCTTTCCTTTTTTCATCCCCCAGATGCCGTCAAAGTTGTTCAGAATTCTAGTGCTATCCCTATGTTGGTTGACTTCACAAAGGTCAAAATAATATAAGTTCCTTCTTGCTTCTTGGTTTTGTCCTATACCAAAAACAATAACAAATTCCTATGTAGTGCTTCCCATGAGTCAGCAACTGTTTTAGAAAATATACATGTGTGTATGTATGTATATGTGTGTCTTTATATGTGTGTGTGTATATATGTCTACATATATATTTACATATATACATGTGTAAATATATATCTACATATATGTAGACATACATGTATATATACACATATGTGTGTATATATACATGTATTTATATATGTGTGTGTATATATATAAATATATATATATAAAATATATGTATTTTCCCCTTTAGCCCTCATAATCAATTTTGAGGTACATTATTATTTTTCTCTTACAGATGAGGAAACTGAAACATGAAGAGGTTAGACAACTTGGCTAGATTACCCAGCTAGTAAATGGCAGAGCCAGGATTTGAATCCAGTCAGTCTGGCTTTTTCGTGTGCACTTTTAATGGAGACATATACCCCTGATGTATATCCTCTTTTCCTCTAGGACCCGCTCACTGGGGTATGGTAAATGGGGTATAGTTAATTCTACTTCTACCTATCTATTCTGGCTGGAATTTCTCTTTGGCTTTTGAAGAAGTAAGCTTTTTTCCTTTCTTTATATCTTTTCAAGATTGAATATAGTTCCTTTTATGCTAAATTTAGTTTTCAAATAATTCAACTCATTTAAATCACATTAAAAAGTGTTTTTACTTACTTTCCACTTTCAGTCTTATAAATTATTCAGTTAATTGTCCATGACTTGACTTTAAATTTCCCATTTTTGTTCTCCACCTTCAAATCTCTTGGTTTAGTAGGAGTTCCTGCAGCTCTGCACAGCTATATCTTTGGGCAGCACTCACCATGAAATGCAGTTGAAGCTATTTTGCTCTTCTCCAGGCAGACCACTATCTTCCTTTTCAGTATCTTCTTTCAGATATCCATGATGACTGCTTTCATCTAAAAGTCCACTGATTGAGGGTTTTTTTTTTTTAAATAACATCCCCCAAATACCTGAGATCTATTATTTACATGTTGAATGAGATGTTTTAGCTCCTAAGTTATGTACACAGGTACAGAAGAGGCTTGGAGGAGAAGTATGTAAATAAATTTATTTTTCTACTGACATTGCGGCAAAACGATACAGAGACAACTATGTCCTATATATTTTTATTTTGGCAAAGATCCTTGAATTGAGGTTGGGCAAAACATTGTTACCATAAAAATGATGGAAATGCTTATAGTAAACTAGAATGAAGACAATGAAGGTAATCATAGGCAAGGGAAACATGATAGTTCAGGTGAAAAACAAGGAATAGCTGTATAAGACAAATTTACAGTAAGAAATGCTGAAACATTTTGGGAAGAAGAATCATGTATTTTATGGAGAGAAGTACTTATATTTGAAGAGGACATAGATTCAAAGAAAAAATAATGAATGGATTGGAAGTATTTCATTGTATTTTATCTCATTATAACAGGAAGTAAACAGACAAAATGAAATTAACACTTGGGACTCAATGCCCTGGTGGGTTTCTTGGAACCTTGCAAAAGGAAGGGCCATATGGTAAGGAGTGCCTCTGTGACAACATAGGCTCAGCTGAAATTTCAAGGATTATAAATCTTCTTGTTTCATCTTATAATTTGATGACCAGCTGGCATTGGGAAGTATAACATTGCACAATTAAGTGCTTATGGGTTTAAAAAAAAAAAATAACTTCCTCAGTAGCATCCGGATTTGGCCCCCGAAAAACAGAATGTGGCACTACTCCAGGATAATCATTAATCTGCCTCAGTAGGGCATCTTCCCACATGGGGGCCCATCCATAATGGTCTGTTGTAGTGATCTGTCACACCATATGGGGAAAGATGAAACAAGAGACTGAGCAGCAGAGGGACACACAACATAACTTGGAATCCTGGCAAAAAATGGAAAAGAAGGAAGGAAGCATTGCGTATCATCTGTCCACATAGCTGAGCAGAGGTCAAGTAGTTAATTACATGCCCATTGCTAGGTCGCAGAGTGTCATACAGACATAGAGGGGAAAGAGAACCAGCAGGGAGGGTAAATCAGTGTTTCTGGAGAGGTACCAAATTAAATATCAGGGAGCAGTTGAATGGGAGAGAGCGAAGCTCCTGGAAGCCACTGCTATGCTATGTACACAATGCCTGCTCATGTAGCAGGGGGATTACAGACAAGGCCTACAGGGATAGGAGATAAAGTCATGAGTGTGTCTAACCGTTCTTTATTATGGTAGCTGATGAACTCTATGCCCTTTTACAGTTCAGTTTTCACCCATCCCTTGTCCTACCCTATGCTGCAGCCACACCAAACTACTTATAATAATTCACATTTGTCTACTTTTTAGAGCTCAGGCCTGTCTGGAAGGGGAAGAGATGAATAGTTAAATGGGTAGTTGGGTGGGTCAGAAGAATGCATGCATGCGTGAATGAATAAATGCTTGCATGCAGCAACACTTCCCATAGCAAGTCAGCTACTTAGCACAAATGCTAGTGGCAGTTAGAATGTTCATCTCCTGGAAACAGAGTTGGTAGGATGCTAAAGCAAGCAGGTGAGGTGGGGTAGTAGACATAGTAAAGAGAAAAAAAGCATGATCCTTTGGGGAAAAGTGTGTGATTTTCTTATTTAAATCAGAATTTTCCCCATATAATCTACTTCTCCATGGTGCTTCAATTATTTAATATATGGTTTTCCATTAGCTCTGAACATTTTAAAACAGCAAACACAGGTACATTTTTAATGCAACATGTAGGAGTCATAGACTAACAGGTGTTGGGAAACGCAGCCTGGGAAATGATTGCAATCAAATGGGGTAGACGGTATTACAGCACATACTCCCTCAACCTTCTCCAGGTAAAACTGAACTAATGTGAGCTCAGCTGCAGCAGTGACAAAAGGGTTTGGTGACTGGGGGGAAGGAGAAAGGGTAAACAACCTATCTTTAACCTTTCAGGAGATGTAGCTCACTCAGCAGGCAGGATCTCAGGGCTATGGGACAGCAACTGCACTGTTCTAGCACAGCCAACAGGAAGTGAACGCAAACACATTCGCCTCAACATAAACACACACAGACTTCACCTATGGCCGAACTTCTGCCCTTGGGTGACCAACACCACTAGGACATGGGTCAAAAGGTTGCAGTATGACAGAAAATGCAGCCTTATTGAATGAAAAAGAAAATGAAAAATTCTTTTGTTTGCTTTACTCTGTGGTTTGCATAGCTAGTGTGATGTCATAATGGAGTTGAGTGGGAAAAAGAAGTCCCTGCTCTATCACAGTCTGAGAAAGGCCGTCGGAAATTGTTAGGCGTGAAAGAAAAAATCGTATGGAAGACCTACACAAAATAAAAGCAAGTCTCACTGCTTTTCAAGGGAAGTATAGAAGTGATTAGTCTCTGATGATAATAAGGTATGAGAGCAATGTCAGAAAATTTATCTTCCCATTATGCAGAGGATGGAGGAAATACAGATGCAGAGACACAGCTTGCTGACACACTCCCCTCCCTTCCTCTCCAAGGCACCCTCATCACAGTAGGCCAGAAAAAAAGATTTTATGCTTAAAGCTGTATGATCTGGGAGCACATTTTTTATGTGTGTGTGTGTGTGTGTGTGTATATATATACACACACACATATGTATATAAATGTATATACACACACACATATATACACAATATTTAAACATGTATATACGTGATACATGTGTGTATTTCCAAATACATATATACAAATCATGTACAAAAAGGCCTGTAAACATGAAGCTTACCTGGCAGATTGAATAACCTCACAAAGTGTAAGAACTGGGAATCTCCTGGTGTGTGTGGCTATTTCCATCCGTTCAAAATTTAAGCAACTCGGCAAGTTCTGGATGATTCTATTGCAGAATGTGTCTTCAGGGTAAAAAATTTTGATCATTTATGTGGGTAAAAAATCCTGATCATTTGAATGAGAACAGCCTGTGTTCAAATTCAATCAATCATTCTGTTGGTAAAGATTACATTTAACCAAAAAAAGAGGAGGGAGGGATAGCATTAGGAGATATACCTAATGTAAATGACGAGTTAATAGGTGCAGCACACCAACATGGCACATGTATACATATGTAACAAACCTGCACGTGGCACATGTACCCTAGAACTTAAAGTATAATTAAAAAATAATTAAAATAAAACAGAAAAAAAAGGAGACTGCATTGCATTTCTGAGGTTGTGGAATTCCAAAATGTCTGATTTTATTCTAGAACTTCTATTACTATGTGCCTTCTGATAGGCTGGACTTTAGCTACATATTTTTTCTTCTTACTATCTGAACAAATAATGAACTATTGATTTTCAAAATGAATTTATATTGGAGATAATTGAGCAAGTTTTTGGAAACACATACTACTATTATTTTTTAATGCAGTTTTCAGTAACCTGAATTAGAGCATTCATGATTTTTGTTTCCTAGGGGTACCCTTGTGTAACACAGCACAAGCTCTCAGAAGTGAGACTTTAGCTCCTTACAAATGCTGAGCAGACATGAACACCCTCCTGGGAGATTGATGAGTCCTATTAACCTTGTTGCGTAGATGGAAACTCAGAAACAAAGTGACTCTGAGGATTAAGAGGAAGTCAATGTCAGCATCAGGATTAGAATTCACACTTGCCTGGTTTCTCAGCCCATGACCAGCTCCCCCATGGATTCCTTCTTTGTCTTCCTCCCCAAGTGAGGGGACAGGGTGTTTCCAAACTTTAAAAGGATCCTGTTATCCTCAGGCCTCTGCCTTGTAGGAAGGTCCTTTCTTTTAATAAATTACAGAGCTGAGAAGTGACTTTGAGGTGATTTATTCTAATCTCCCTATTTTATAAGTGGGAACAAGGTCATAAAAATGCTAGAAACAATAAGAATGCCCATTTTGCAGAAATATAATTGAGAGGCAAGTGGGTGTAGTGAAAAGTGCTGGATAGAATAGGCTTTAGGGGCCTGGATTTGAAGCCTGACTTTGAATCACTGAACCTCAGTTTGTTGTCTGTAAAATGTAGAAAGCAATATTGCCTTTAGTGTTTTACGAAAATTAAATATGTGAAGTTCATAGATGTTGTAGGCACTTCTTCAGGTTTTTTGGCCATCCATGTTTTCATTTTCTTTCCTATTGTACTTCTAAAATTTCTCTCTGTGAGAAAAACAATACTCAGATGTTCTCACTTTAGGGTTTAATCCCAGGTCAGTGGGATTTTGTGAGACTTTAGTTTTGGAACTTCGTTGAACCCAGTGTCGGGAATTAAGACCTGACTGTAGCCCTCGGCAGTTTAATGCCCAGAGTTCTCAGTGTTTTCTGCAAGGTTAGCATTTGAAGAGCCCCCACATATAGAGTCCAGGGGGCTAGGCAGGCAGGTAGGTAGTCTGTGGGGTGGGGGTCACATCGAGTGTCAAAGTTCTGGAAGGTGTCACTCATTGGTTGGGCACTGATGCAGATCCGTAACTGAAATGTTTTCTCTACAGTCTGGGAGCCCCGTATTCCTTATCTCATTGCCCATTTC
>NW_012105764.1:905343-909109 GCF_000951045.1 Mandrillus leucophaeus | reverse complement strand
TGGAGTCTCACTCTGTCACCCAGGCTGGAATGCATAGATGCGATCCCGGTTGACTGCAACCTCTGCTTCCTGGGTTCAAGCGATTCTCCTGCCTCAGCCTCCCGAGCAACTGGGACTACAGGCATGTACCACGATGCCTGGCTAATTTTTGTATTTTTAGTAGAGACAGGGTTTCACCTTATTGGCCAGGATGGTCTCTCTCTCTTAACCTCGTGATCCGCCTGCCTTGGCCTACCAATGTGCTGGGATTATAGGTGTGAGCCACCATGCCCGGCCCACTCCCCCGTTTTTTTTTGCCAGTCCTCCAGGAGAAAATCTACTTCTCACTAGCACGGTCTTTGTTCTCTAAGGAATCACTAAGCATACTTTGCCTTATTTCCTCTGAAAGGGGATTAACAATTCATCTTCATGAGTCTGAAATGGGTGCAATATCTTCTTTTACTCTTCAATTTTGAACTGGGAATTTCCAGTCAAAAGCCTTGAGAGGATGTTTGGAGGAGGAGGGCACAGAAAGGAGACCTCTGCCAAGTAAGAAGAGTCTCTGGCCTTCCGCCTCCTGAGGGAGTCTCTAAGCTTACACATTAAAACTATGCAAAACCAGAATGGCCACCAGGAGGGAGGATTTAGAGCAGGAAGGACTGGGAAATTTTTAAGAAATAATCCTCTCCACGTAATGAGATTATTGTACCAATAACAATGACTGAACATCTTCTAAGTGCTGTGCTCTGTGCTGTGTTCTTCAGATACAATGTCTCATTTAGTTATCAAAACAACTTTCAAAAAACTAAAAATACAATTACCATTCAAGCTAGCAATCCCACTACTGGGTATATACCCAAATGGAAAGAAGGCATTACATCAAAAAGACACCTAGCTGTACTTGCTTGTTTATTGCACCATTGTTCACAAGAGTGATGGCAGCAGTGGCCTATCTAGAGTGCCTGCTGGCAAGACCCTGGCTACAGTGGGGAGGTAGGTCAGGCCTCCTACTCCAGAGCCTCACCCTCCTGGGTCTCTGTAGTCTGTAAACTCAGGGGCCCAGAAGGCCCACCTGCCCTACCCCCATCTCCACAGGCTGGGGGTGTCTGCTCCTGCTGCCTGGCCTTTCCCTGCTCATGGTGCCTGCTCCAATCTCAGAGTAGGGTGGGGCTGAACTTGGGCTCTTTCACAGCCTGGCTGCACGTGCACACACTTGGGGCAGTGCTGACATGCCAGTCCCCTGCTACCTCAGCGCCCTCTGGGCTTTGGGTGTCAAGGAGCACAGGAGGGGAAGCTGAGCAAGTGCTGAGGGCAGCTCGGTGCTGGCCTACAGGTTCCCCTTGGTTCAAGCAGCCTGGGAACCATGGACGTCTGCAGGAGGCAGACAGGCTCCTGGGTGGAAGAGGGAAGGTCCCCAGCAAAGTCTCTTCTTCAGGCTCAGGGAAGGCCTGAAGCCTGGGGACCAGGCTGCCAGTCCTGTGGAATGGAGGAAGAACTCAGTGTTTTTTACTGGGACTGCCCATGGCTGCCCATGGACCAATCAGGATGCACTTCCCCCCACTGAGGCCCATAAGAGCCTCAGGCTCAGCCAGAGCAAGGCGGACGACAGGTCGACCAACTGCAGAGAGGAGCTATCCTTTCTGCTGACAGCTGGAGAATGTTGGGACAACCAGAAGCAGAGAGGAGCTTCCCACTCCAGGGATGACCTGCCTGCAGAGAGGAGCAACCCTCTCCAGGGCCTCCTCTCTGCTAAGAGCTGCAGAGATGATGGGATGACTTGTCAGCAGAGAGGAGCCACCCACCCCAGGACTTCCTCGTCTCTGCTGAGGGCTGAACATTTGTCAGGATACTCTGGCTGCAGAAAGAAGCTACCCACGGTGGATTTCTGAGCTGTTCTACTGCTCAATAAAGCTCCTCTTCATCTTGCTCACCCTCTACTTGTCTGTGTGTGCCTCATTCTTCCTGGTCACAGGACAAGAACTTGGGGCCTGCCGAATGGCAAGACTAGAAGAGCTGTAACACAGACAGGGCTCAAACATGCCCCTTGCTCACCACATTGCAGGAGAAGAGATGGAGAGAAGAGCTGCGGCACTTCAGGGAGTCCAGACCTGGGAACTTCCTGAATTGGGGCTGTGACTCCCTCTTTGGGGCCCTGCATTTCCTGGCATCTCTGAGTTTCCAGGTGCCACTGCATTCCCCCATGCCAGCTGGGGAAGCTGTTTGCAGTGTGCCTGGTCCAACTGCAGCCTCACAGAGAGCCGGCACCTCTGCTGGCACCTGGAGCTGCCTGTCCCACTGTACCAGCCAGCAGACTGTGTATAGTGGCCAAACCCCTGTTCTCTCATTCACACACCCCTCACTGCTCCATGACTGGCTTGCCTTTGGCAGGCATGGGACCCAGGCCAGCAGTGTGAGTTGAGTACAGCCTGCCAGGTCAAGTGGGTGGAACAAGCTAAGCAGGCCTGAGCAAATGTCAGGCAAAGGTACCACTGCCCACAGAGATTTCCAGCCAGCCAGCCAGAAAAGCAACACCCCACAGATCCCATAACAATAGCAAAGGTATGAAATGAACCTAAGTGTCCATCAGTGGAGGACTGGATAAAGAAAATGTGGTATCAGAAATACAAACTACCATCAGATAATACTATAAACACCTCTACGCAAATAAACTAAAAAACCTAGAAGAAATGGATAAATTCCTGGACACATACACTCTCCCAAGACTAAACCATTGTTCCATTCAGGGAAGAAGTTGAATCCCTGAATAGACCAATAACAGACTCTGAAATTGAGGCAATAATTAATAGCCTACCAACCAAAGAAAATCCAGGACCAGACGAATTCAGAGCCGAATTCTACTACAGGTACAAGGAGGAGCTGTTACCATTCCTTCTGAAATTATTCCAATCAATAGAAAAAGAGGGAATCCTCTCTAACTCATTTTATGAGGCCAACATCATCCTGATACCAAAGCCTAGCAGAGACACAACAACAAAAAAGAGAATTTTAGACCAATATCCCTGATGAAGATTGATGCAAAAATCCTCAATAAAATACTGGCAAACCGAATTCAACAGCACATCAAAAAGCTTATCCACCATGATCAAGTGGGTTTCATCCCTGGGATGCAAGACTGGTTCAACATATGCAAATCAATAAACGTAATCCAGCATATAAACAGAATCAAAGACAGAAACCACATGATTATCTTAATAGATGCAGAAAAGGCCTTTGACAAAATTCAATAGCCCTTCATGCTAAAAACTCTCAATAAATTCGGTATTGATGAAACATACCTCAAAATAATAAGAGCTATTTATGACAAACCCACAGCCAATATCATACTGAATGGGCAAAAACTGGAAGCATTCCTCTTGAAAACTGGCACGAGACAGGGATGCCCTCTCACCACTCCTATTCAACATAGTGTTGGAAGTTCTGGCCAGGGCAATCAGGCAGGAGAAAGAAATAAAGCATATTCAGTTAGGAAAAGAGGAAGTCAAATTGTCCCTGTTTGTAGATGACATGATTGCATATTTAGAAATCCCCATCATCTCAGCCCAAAATCTCCTTAAGTTGATAAGCAACTTCAGCAAAGTCTCAGGATACAAAATCAAGGTGCAAAAGTCACTAACATTCTTATACACCAATAACAGACAAACAGAGAGCCAAATCATGAGTGAACTCCCATTCACAATTGCTTCAAAGAGAATAAAATACCTAGGAATCCAACTTACAAGGGATGTGAAGGACCTCTTCAAGGAGAACTACAGACCACTGCTCAATG
>NW_012105764.1:827811-903788 GCF_000951045.1 Mandrillus leucophaeus | reverse complement strand
ACCGGGGCCTGTTGTGGGGTAGGGGAAGGGGGGAAGGATAGCATTAGGAGATATACCTAATGTAAATGACGAGTTAATGGGTGCAGCACACCAACATGTCACATGTATACATATGTAAGACACCTGCACGTTGTGCACATGTACCCTAGAACTTAAGGTATAATAATAAAAAAAAAAATGTGATATATATGTACCATGGAATACTACTCAGCCATGAAAAGAATGAAGTCATGTCTTTTGCAGCAACATAGATGGAACTGGAGGCCAGTATCATAAGTGAAATAATTCAGAAACAGAAAGTCAAATACTGCTTCTCACAAGTGGGAGCTAAACAATGGGTGCACATGGGTATACAGAGCAGAATAATAGACACATGACGTGAGAGGGGCTAGGGCTCGAAAAATTTACCTGTTGATTATTTGGGTGATGGGTTCACTGAACAACCAGACTTCACCACTGTGGAATGTATGCATCTAAGAAGTCTGCACTTGGTTGAGCGTGGTGGCTCACACCTGTAATTCCAGCACGTTGCGGGGCTGAGACGGGTTGGTCACCTGAGGTCAAGAGTTCGAGACCAGTCTGGACAACATGGCGAAACCCTGTCTCTACTAAAAATACAAAAATTAGCTTCACGTGGTGCGCGCCTCTAGTCCCAGACACTCAGGAAGGTGGGGCAGGAGAATCGTTTGAACCCAGGAGGCGGAGGTTGCGGTGGGCGGAGATCACACCACTGCACTCCAGCCTAGGTAACAGGGTTAGACTCCACCTAAAAAAAAATCTGAACTTGTACCTCCTAAATCTATGAAAATAAAAAAATTAAGAAAAAAGAACTTTGAGGTAGAGGTGGAGAAATGGCTGCATATTTTTAAGACTCTACCAGTTAATAGAGCCTTTAAAGAACTCAGGGAGACTATGAGACCCTCTGAAGTCAGACCCTATTTTGCAGATGAGGGGCTGTGGTGCAGAAAGCTGCATATGGGTTTCAGGTCACGGATCTTAGAGACTGCACAGCACAGATTCAAATCCAGAGGAGTCTGTTTTCAGTCTGAGCTCTTGACCGCCGTATCTTACCAGTGGTCTGTCAATCTTGGCTTAAGTAAACTAATGCATTCTCTTTTCCTTCCTTCATCTCATCCTTCAGCGTCTAGGAACTCCCCTCTCCTGATCTGAGAAATAGATCTGCTTTTCTGTCTGCTCCTTAGTCTGTCCTCCAAGGCCTGGGCCAGCAGTGCGCATAGAGTCTAAAAAGGTGTCATACAATGTGCCTTTGGCTCCCAGGTGGTAGCCCACTCACCTGGGCTGATGGCTCAGTGTGACTGGGATTTGGGTGTGATGGGGGATGAACCAATTTGGGGGGAATTAGTTGGCTGTGCCAGGCTATGATATCTGGCAGCTTACGAACAAGCCCGCCATGACAGTGTCTCTTACCTCTATGCTTCGAATAAAAGCAAGTGAGGGATGTGCTGAGTGCACATTCCCCAGTGTGGACGGAGCCCTCTCAGTCTACCCTCAAGGCCATGCATTTGTGTACCTCCCCCTCCCCTTCCCCACCGTGCCCCGCCTCCCGCCCCGCCCTGCCCCACCCATGGGATTCAGGGCACTCTTGTCTCACCTGCAACAACAGTTCTCTGTCATCACAAAATCTGCTACTAAGATTTTATTTGAAAGGCTTAGGTTTGGGGCTTTCTGAGGCCAAAATATTTCTATCATTTTTCACTTCTTAAAGGCTAGACAGAGTGGACTTCAGGCCCACTCTCTTGATCTTTTATTTTGCTCTTAGTGATCTCTTTAGGTTTTTCTCTGTGGGTAATTGAGCAATGTTTTAAAGATGCCTGAAGATGTCTTGACCGTGACTTGATAGGGTCTGACTTCAGAGGGTCTTACAGTCTCCCTGAGTTCTTTAAAGGCTCTATTAACTGGTAGAGTCTTAAAAATATGCAGCCATTTCTCCAAAACTTGCGTATTGGTTTGGGAGCATTTTAAATAGCAGATGCTTTTGATCCACCTTTCTTCTGTCTCTGAGATGACTCCCACCCACTGCACGTGGTCTATGCACAGGTTATCAAACCGGAATTGACCTCCCCACAGAGAAGGGAGGTTTAGAAAAACGACACCGAAATCCTCTTTCTTTTTATCATTGTCCACTGTTACCTCATATAATAAGTGGGCAGCTCTTTCTTTGGTCTTCCCCTTGAGGCTGCTGTATTTAAAAATGTAAAGAATGCAAAGAATGCTTACTGTGATCTATAAGAGTGTCTTTCAGCCACAAATGCTCTTGTCACCTCTTAGCTTCCAGGCAAAAATACACTTGTAAGGCAAAGGCAGCCAGAAGTGTGGGGGCCTGGGGGCCCTGAGGTGGGGGTATATGTGGGGGCTGAGGGTTGATGTTAATGGAGTTTGTTCTCCTTTTCTCCCTCAGACAGACTGTCATTTTCTGTCTTGAAAAATTACTAAGTAGCATTTGAAATAAACTCCCCCAGGGAAAGTGACATGGATATTGTGAATTTTAAGTAAAAATCACTTTCTGCCTCTCTGCCTGATTAATTCTTCCTTATATCTTCTTTTCCAAATATCGTGTGTTTAAAACAATATGGAGTTTACATATAGTCCTAAATAACCATGGCTAACAGCAAAAGAAAGATAGTTCTTTGTCTGACTAAAGCAAGTAACTTTTTCAGTGCAGACTCTCAGGTGAAAGACTGGAGATGGTGGAAGTTTCTGTTCTGCCCTCTGTTTCTAGAAAAATAAAGTTTTTCTGAGACTAAAAAGGCAGCAGAGGACACAATTCTGAAAGGAGGAAAGTTTTCTTACTGATGATTAGGACTTTATTAACTTTACCCTGGAAATAATGAGCTTGGTTCTTTCTTTTATCCTCAAGAAGACTTAAAAGATACCTTAAGTTTATTTTACCCCTTTCTTCTTTCAGAGATCCTGCACTTCACTATACTAATGCCAATGTGGGGAGAACAGGTTTCTTTAGAATCCAGTGGGCCCAGTGGAAAGTAGTATTCTTCGTCTCTGCAAAACTAAAATAGTAAGTATTTCTTGCAGGTAATAAGGCATGAGTGCAGGCCACACAGAAACGGTGACCCAATCTGGGCACACACGGGACTCTTCGCCATTTTAGGATGTCCTGTTGGAATTCCAAAGAGCTAAAACCAAGCTCAGAGCCGGTCACATTTAGGAAACAATCCTCTAGCAACCTTGGCTTTGCCTGACCTGTTTCACGTAATATAGTCCAGATTCATTCGTTTCCACTTCCTTGCCTGGAATGCCTTCCTTTCCTTTCATGAGTTTGAGTCTGGTCCTTTCTTCCAATGTGCTGCTCCAGTTTTACCTACTTGCAAAAGCCTTTCAAAGTTTCCATTTCCTAGTCTTAAGGGATTGCCCTTTTCTCTGGATTCCTATGTCCCTTGGATCTCTCGTTCATTCATTCAGGCAGTCATTCATGATTTTCCTCTCTCTGGGATGGTCTTTTCCCTGGTCTTTGCATGATGGGCTTCTTCTCATTCAACTGAAATGCCACTTTCAGTTTCCCTCACTACCATTCTAAAGTAGGAGCCTTTTCTGTATATTCAGAGACTGTTGAGTTGAGACACATCTGAGGATATTGAGTTGAGACATCTGAAGATATTCTGTATATTCAGAGACTGTTGAGTTGAGACACATCTGAAGATATTAGATCCACACCTGTTAGTATAAGAAACTGAGAAATTTCCTGGAAATTTCGGGTGGCTAAAATATGTGAGATGCAAATGTGTATTTTAAGGATGGTAGTTTAATGTGAATAAGCAGGAATGACTGCATGTTTAGCTCATATTATTCTCTGGGTTCTTCCCCTAGTTGTTCTCTGGATGAAGTTTCTTAGTATTGAGGATTGACAGAGTCTGTACCTAACCTGAAGAAGTAAAGAAAGTAAAACCTTAAATGCCAGTAAACGTCATACAGTTTAGGTTGAAAAACTCTGGTAGCTCGTTAAAAGCGTTCACAGGAAGGTTTCAAAAGCAGGGTATTGAACCAGAAATGTAGGTCTGGGGAAATGAAACCTAAGCACAACATAAATGGAAGTGAGGAGTAGAAATAGGAGTTAGAAAGAAAGTAGTATGAAAATGGAATAGCTATGGGAGAAAATTGTTTACAGTACCATTGGGGTGCACATCCTAGTTTTGTAAAGAAAATTTTAAAATAACATCTTTATTAACATATAGTTCACATATCATATAATCACCCATTTAAAGTGCACAATTCACAGGTTTTTAGTATATTCACAGATATATGTCACCATCATCACAGCCAAATTTAGAACATCTTTATCACCTCATAAAGAAGTCCCATATTTTTTAGCTACTACTCCCCATCCCTCCTATCTCCAGACAAACACTGAAGTGCCTTCTGTCTTTATGGATTTGCCTGTTGAGGATATTCCATGTAAATGGAATTATATAATATGTAGCCTTTGTCTTATGTAATTTGCTTCTTTCCCTTAGCATAATGTTTTCAAGGTTCATTCATGTCAAAGCATGTGACAGCACTTCCTTTTTTTTGTTGGTTTTTGTTTTCTGAGACAGAGTCTCACTCTGTCGCCCAGGCTGAAGTGCAGTGGCACGATCTCGGCTCACTGCAACCTCCGCCTCCTGGGTTCAAGCAATTCTCCTGCCTCAGTCTCCCAAGTAGCTGGCATTACAGGCCTGCTCCACCATGCCAGGCTAATGTTTTGTATTTTTAGTAGAGACAGGGTTTCACCATGCTGGTCAGGTCTTGAACTCCTGACTTTGTGATCCACCCACCTCATCCTCCCAAAGTGCTGGGATTACAGGCATGAGCCACTGCGCCCGACTGCAGTACTTCCTTTTTATGGCCAAATATTATTTCATTGTATGGATGGATGTGTAATGTTTTGTTTGTTTATTCATCAGTTGATAGACATTTGGGTTATTTCTACCTTTTGGCTATTATGAATAATGCTGGTGTAAATATTCATGTATGGGTTTTTGTGTGGATGTATGTTTTCATCTTTCCTGGTAGATATCTAAGAGTGAAATTTTGGTCACATGGTAACTCTATGCTTAACCTTCTGAGGAGCTGCCAGCCTGTTTTACACAGTAGCTGCACTATTTTCCATTCTCACCAGCAGTCTGTAAGGATTCTGATTTTTCCACATCCTTGTCAACACTTGCTCTTATCTAACTTTTTGAGTATAGATATCTGGGTGGGTGTGAAATGGCATCGTGTTGTGGTTTTGGTTTTGATTTCTCTGATGACTAAAAACATCAAGCATACTTTTATACATTTATGACTTCTTTGGAGAAATGTTTATTCAGATCTTTTGCCCATTTTTAAAATTAGGCTTTTATTATTTTTATTATAGAATTATATGAGCTCTTTATATATTTTAGATATAAGTTTCCTATCAGATATATGATTTCAATTTTTTTCTCTCATTCTTTGGATTGTCTTTTTACTTTCTTGATCATATCTTTTGAAGCAGAAAACTTTAATTTTGATGAAGTCTATTGTTTTGGACTATTTTTTCTTTTTCTGCTCATGCTTTTGGTGTCATAACTAAGAATTTATTACCAACTACAAGATCACAAAAATTTACCTCTACATTTTATTCTAAGAGTTTTATTGTTTTCACTCATATATTTAGGTGTTTGACCTACATTGAGTTAATTTCTACATATAGTGTAAGGTAGAGATTCGATTTCATTCTTTGGTATGTGGCTATCTTGTTATTCCAGTATCCTTTGTTGAAAAGATAATTCTTTTCCTTTCAAAAGGCTTGGAACTCTTGACAAAAATCAGTGCACCATAGGCAGATGGATTTAATTCTGGATTCTTGATTCTATTCCATTTCTCTGTATGTTTGTCCTTATGACAGTGCCACACTGTCTTGATTACTGTTGATTTGTAGTAAGTTTTGACACTGAGAAGTTTTAGTCCTCCAACTTTATCCTTCTGTTTCAAGACTTTTTTAAAAAAGCTTTTTTAGGTACCTTGCAATTCCATATAATTTTAAAGTCAGCTTGCCAATTTCTACAGAAAAAGCCAGCTGTGATTCTCGTAGAGATTGCATTGAACCTATAGATGAACTTGAGGAACATTGCCATCTCCATAATATTAAATCTTCTCATTCATGAACATGGGTTATTTTTAATTTATTTAAATCATTTAAAATTTAACAATACTTTGAAGTCCTTAAAATATAAATTTTGAATTTTTTGTTAAATATTTTTCCAAGTATTTTGTTTTTGATTTTTTAAATTTTATTTTTAGATTGTTAATTGCAATTGTATAGAAATACAATTGATTTTTGTATATTGATCTTGTAACCTACAAATTTGCTGAACTCATTACTTCTAATTATTTTTTTAAAGTAAATTTCTTAGAATTTTTAATGACAGCATCATGTCATCTGCAGATAGAGATAGTTTTACTTCATTCTTTTCAATTTGGATACTCCTTTCCTTTTCCTTTTCTTTTCTTACAAATTGCCTTGGCTAAAACCTCTAGAACAACACTGAATAAAATTGACAAGAGTGAACATACTTATTTGTTCCTGATCTTAGGGTAAAACATCCAGTTATTCACCATTAACTGCGGTGTTAGCTCTGGGTTTTTTTCATTGATTTCCTTTATCAGATTGAGGAAGCTCCATTCTGCTCTTAGTTGGTGAAGTGTTTCCATCATGAAAAGGTGCTGGGTTTTGTCAAATGCTTTTCTGCATGTATTGAGATGCTCACATGGTTTCTGTTTTTCATTCTATTGATATGATATATTAGTTGATTTTCAGATGTTAAACTAACCTTGTATTTCTGGTATAAATTCTACTTTGTCATGGTGAGTAAATCTTTTTTTCTGTTGCTGTATTTGACTTGTTGGCATTTTATGCAGGGCTTTTGTATCCTTATTCATAGGATATATTGATCTGTAGTTTTCTTGTAATGTTTTTGTCTAGTTTTGGTATCAGGGTAATACTGGCTTCGTAGAATAAGATGGAGAGTGTTCCCTCCCATTTTATTATTTTTGGAAAAGTTTGTGAAGATTTGTTATTAATTCTTCTTTAAATATTTAATAGAATTCATCAATAAAGTCATCTGTCCCTGGTCGTCTCTTTGTGGGTAGTTTTTTGATTACTAATTTAATTTCTCTACGTGTTATAGATCTATTGACATTGTCTGTTTCTTCTTGAGTCAGTTTTGGTACTTTCTATCTTTCTAGAAATTTTTCTACTTTATCTAATTTTCCCAACTTAATGTTATACAACTGTTCATAGTATTCCTTTACAATCCCTTTTATTTCCATATGATCAGTAAAATTGTCCTTTATTATTTCTGATTCTAGTAATTTGAGTGTTCTCATTTTTCCTTGATCAATTTAACTAAACAATTGTCAATTTTGTTGTATTTTTTTAAAGAATCAGCTTTTTTTCTATTGTATTTGTATTCTGTATTTCATTAATTTTCACTATAATATTTATGATTTTCTTCTTTCTATCTGTCTTAAGTTTAGTTTGCTCTTGTTTTTCCAGTGTTTTAAATGGAAGATTATGTTATTATTTGAGATCTAATTTGTGTTTTTTTAAACATAGGTATCTACAGGTATAAATTTTCCCTGAAACCCTGATTTAGCTATATCCCATAAGTTTTAATAAGTTTTTAATATATTGTGTCTTCATTTTAACTCATTTTTAAAATTTTTTCTAATTATTGCTTTTTTCTTTGACGTATTTGTTAATTTCTAAATATTTATTTCCAAAATTTCTTATTGATTTCTAATTTTATTCCATTGTGATTAGAGACTATACTTTGTATTAGGTCTGTCTTTTTAAATTTATTTATTTTTAAACTTTTATTTTAGGTTTGGGGGTACATGTGAAAGTTTGTTACATAGGTAAACTCAGGTTTACCTATGGTTTGTTATATAGGTAAACACCAAGGTTTGTTGTACAAATTATTCCATCACCCAGGTATTAAGCCCAGTACCCAATAGCTATCTTTTTGTACTCTTCCCCTTTCTCCCACTCTCCACCCTCAAGTAGACCCAAGTGTCTGTTGTTTCCTTCTTTGTATTCATAAGTTCTCATCATTTAGCTCCCACTTGTAAGTGAGAACACGCGATATTTGGTTTTATGTTCCTGTGTTAGTTTGCTATCCAGCTCCATCCATGTTCCTGCAAAAGACATGATCTCATTCTTTTTTTTTTTTTTTTTTTTTGAGATGGAGTCTCATTCTGTTGCCCAGGCTGGAGTGCAGTGGTGCGATCTCAGCTCACTGCAAGCTCCACCTCCCAGGTTCATGCCATTCTCCTGTCTCAGCCTCCCAAGTAGCTGGGACTACAGGCACCCACCACCACACCCGGCTAATTTTTTTTGTATTTTTAGTAGAGATGGGGTTTCACCATGTTGGCCAGGTTGGTCTCGATCTCCTGACCTCGTGATCCACCCACCTCAGCCTCCCAAAGTGCTGGGATTACAGGTGTGAGCCACCGCACCCAGCCAATCTCATTCTTTTTTATGATAGCATAGTATTCCATGGTATATGTATACCACATTTTCTTTATCTGATCTGTCACTGATGAACATTTGGGTTGATTCCATGCCTTTGCTATTGTGAATAGTGCTGCAATGAACATTCACATGCATGTATCTTTATGATAAAATAATTTATATTTCTCTGGGTATACACCCAGTAATGGAATTGCTGGGTCGAATGGTAGCTCTGCTTTTAGCTTTTTGAGAAATGCCATACTGCTTTCTACAATGGTTGAACTGATTTACTCTCCCACCAACAGTGTGTAAGTGTGTTCCCTTTTCTCCTCTACCTCACCTGCATCTGTTATTTTTTGACTTCTTAGTAATAGCCATTCTGACTGTTGTTAGATGGTATCTCATTGTGGTTTTCTCATTGCAACCCTGTAGTATAGTATGAAATTGGGTAATGTGATGCCTCCAGCTTTGTTCTTTATGCTTGATATTGCCTTGGCTATTTGGGCTTTTTCTGAATATGAATTTTAAAATAGTTTTTTTTCTAGTTCTGTGAAGAATGTCATTGGTAGTTTGATAGGAATAACATTGAATCTGTAAATTGTTTTGGGCAGTGTATGGCCATTTTGATAATATTGATTTTTTGTATTTATGATCTTGGAATGTTTTTCTATTTGTTTGTGCCATCTCTGATTTCTTTGGGCAGTGTTTTGTTGTAATTTTAGTAGTAGAACTCTTTCACCTCCCTGGTTAGCTGTATTCCTAGGTATTTTATTCTTTTTGTGGCAATCGTGAATGGGATTGCCTTTCTGATCTGGCTCTTGGCTTGGCTGTTGTTTGTGTATAGGAATGCCAGTGATTTTTGCACATTGATTTTGTATCCTAAAACTTTGCTGAGGTTGTTTATCAGCTGAAGGAGCTTTTGGACCAAGACTATGGGATTTTCTAGATATAGAATCATATTGTCTGTGAACAGGGATAGTTTGACTTTCTCTCTTCGTATTTGGATGCCGTTAATTTCATTCTCTTGTCTGATTCCTTTAGCTAGGACTTCCAGTACTATATTGAATAGGATTGGTGAGAGAGGACATCTTTTTCTTGTGCCAGTTTTCAAGAGGAATGCTTCCAGCTTTTGCCCATTCAGTATAATGTTGGCTTTGGGTTTGTCATAGATGGCTCTTATTATTTTGAGGTATGTTCTGTCAATACCTAGATTTTTGAGAGTTTTTAACATGAAGGGGTGTTGAATTTTATTGCTAGTGTTTTCTGCATCTATTGGGATACAATGTTGTTTCCTTTTTAAATTTATTGAGGTTTGTTTTATAACCTATCCTATGGTCTACCATGAAGAATGTTATATGTGTACTTACCTTGAAGAATGTTATATGTGTACTTGAGAAAAAGTTCTAAATATGTCTGTTAGGTCTAGTTGTTGTATAGTGTTGTTCAAATCTTCTATTTCCTTGCTGGTCTTCTTGCCAATTGTTTGTCCAGTATTGAAAATGGGTAATGAAGTTTGCAACTAAGGAGGATTGTTTTTGAAATGCTCAGCTTCAGAGATAAGAATTGTATTGGTAGAGGCCTCTTTTGAAACTGCATCTCAGCTCAACTTCTCCCTCTGCCCAAACCTGCTTCTCTCACTTTTTTATAGGTTTGTTTTCAAGGGCTCTCCTAACAAACTCTCTGCATGAAATCTCTGTATCCGTGTCTATTTCCCAGGGATTTAAAATCTTGAATGGTCTTAGAAACAAACTTAAAGTAAGATTTTGGAGCTGGATTCATCAACAGTTGGCTAGCTGGCAATGAAGACTACAGCACTGGTAGTCTTTGAAGCACTGATACACACTGACATGCTGTAGCAGTGTAAAAAAAAACAAAAACAAAAAACACCTAAGTGTGAACTGAAACGGGATACCAGAGGAAAGAAATGCACTGGAGAATGTTGTAATTTAGGCACTTAGAGGTTTGTAAGAAAGAAGAAATTATAAAGATTATGGAATCATATGGCTCTCCTTGGTTTCCATTGATGCATTGACAAAAGAAAATGAAAGGCTGAGGATGATTGATCACACATTTAAGGTGAAGCCTAAAAGCCAGAGAAGCTCCTTGGCAGCTTAGAAACAGGCTGTCTTTTTTTGTAGCTCAAGGTCAAAACAAAGGTAAGGATTAGGCCCAGAACTTAATTAGAGGAGTACTATAACTCTACAGATACTGAATTTTCCCCTGGGCCATATCTGCTATGCCAAGATCAGTGCTCTGGTTGGGTAGGAAGAAAATCCTGATTCTTAGAATAGTGAAATCTGTGTTGATTCATTCAAAAATCTTTGAATCCCAAGATTCCTCTGAGCCTTCTGGGCTTGAAGAACTGACACACTCCTACTTGTTAAGCCAGATGGCTGTTAAAGACTAATACTTCTCCTCTTGCTTGAAGAAAACACAGAAGCTTCTGACCTTAAAGACAACATGCAATTTCCACACAATTATTCACCCTTGCTCACTCACCTTGAACCAATAATTGGTGAAAACTTGAACCTGCAAAAGGAAAAAAAGAGATCTATGCTAACACGTACAATCAAGATCCATGTGTCCCAGGTCATGAGGGACCTAGATGAAGAGGGTGAGTAGAGAATATAAAGATGAGTAAAAGAGGGTCTGTCAATATGGGACCACTCCCCTATCATACAGATTAAACAACCTAGCAGAGTCTCTGAGAGATGGTGCTAACACACTACTAGGTTGGCTCTTGAAAGCCTTGAAAAAGCAGTCACACACCAAGTCAAGCAGAAATTCCAGAACTGCCATGGTAGACAATGGTGAAGAGAGGGACATGCCAGACTGAATATACTATATAAGGACAGAAAACCTACCAGCTCACTTGTTTTATGGGAGGGGCCAGAAAACAGTGGAAGGAGAAACTCTAATATTTTTGAAAAGCTCAGTGGTGGCTATCATCTGTAAGCCAAAGCTGATGGTAGGAAATGTGGTTACAGAACTGGGCTCTCTGAGAGCAATGCAGATAAAAGGATATTAGTATAATAAGAGCCAGGTGGCTGTGTTTAACTGTCAGCAGCAAGGTGAGTACAATTTTAAAAATGAGCATCAAGGTCAAAGTGGCACCTGGGGCAGAGAGTTATGGAATTGATTAAAAGAACACTGTTCTTTTAGAGGCAATATAGATGGGCAACCAGCAAGGGTATTACTTAATTCATGTAATAAAAAAAAAGTATGTGTGTTCAAATGGCTGAGGACAATTGCCCTTAATATAGTTAAGATTTCTTAATTTCTAGATTTGAGCCAATTTTCATACTCAGAACCATCGACTGAAGGAGAGGCTGGGTCACAATGAAAAAGACCCTGCAATAACAGGGCAATTAATTATATGTAGTGATTTTACCTCAGTTTTTCCCCAAAGAGACTTATGGGTATTTACTTGAATAACCATACACAGCAGAAAGAGGAATATTCAACTCAGATGTTTTTAGGACTGTTGGATACAGGTTCTGAGTTGATTCTGATACTTGAGGACACAAAGCATTCTCTTCCCTCTGCCCCAAAAGAGGGGAGGTATGTATTGGGGGGGCAGGTAATAAAGGGAATAGTTGCCAAGGTTTGGTACACCATGGGTCTATTGGGTCCATAGAGAAACCCAGAGGTCATTTGCTCCCAGTCCTTGAATCTAGGGAGAGTTTATTGATATGGGACATATCTTGTGTTAGAAGAACTCTCCCCATAGTCTTTTGGGGAAGGGACCATAGTGGGGAAGGCCAAATGGCCTTCTGAAACTGCCCTCTTCCCATCAACCAAGATCATACATCAAAAACAGTATCCCATTCTGTGCGGAATGACGGGATGACGGCTGCCCTTAAAAACCTACCAATTACAGGTTGTACTGTTTCCCACTCAGGAGGAAGAAATTCTGCAATTTGTCTGAGATTTTAATGGTACATCTGTTCTATCTACTTTGTGTACAAATAGAAGTGGTCTATGGTTATATTATTACAAATCTTGAAAAGCAGTGAATGGTGTGGCTGATTGTTAAGGTGCCTGAAAGGAGAAAAATGACATAATCAATGAGGAGGTCTGGGAAACATGTATATGGATGTATAGGAGGGGGCACAACCTGTGAAGGACTTTGTGTTGCATGTTTACACCCACCAGAGATTATTCTTACAGAAGGGGCACCAAACACCAAGAAGACAGACTGGCCTATGCAGTCGATATGAGTCAGACTCTGGCATTAGCCTTTGAAATTGCTAGGACTACGGGATCATGAACAGAGTAGCTGTAGTGGCAGGACGGGATGCTATGCATGGGCCCAACAGCCAGCATGGGTTCTTATGCACCAAGACTGTTACAGCTACATATTGCTGATGCTGTATGTCCAAACTGCCATCAGCAGAGGCCAACACTGAGACCCCAATATGGCACCATTGCTTCAGCACACTAATCAACTGGTGGCAAGTTGAACTATTGCCACTTTGGAAGAGATAGAGATTTATTTTGCCTGGATTGACACGTATGCCAGGTATGGATTTGCTTTTTCTATTCACAGTGGCCTGGCCATCACCACTATATAAAAGTGTATAAAGTGTTTGATCTGTTAACATAGTATACTGGAAAATGTTGCATTAGTCTAAAGGACCAATTTTACAGCAAAGTGAGAATACAACCATGGGATGCACTAACCCTATCACATATTGCACACACCAAAGCTGCTGACCTGGTATAGTTACAGTATGGCCTTTTGAATGCACAAATGACCTGTCAACTTAGAGATGATAATCTGTGATGATGGGGTAGCATTATCAGCATGCACTTTAAATCAGTAACTGTTATATAGTTCCGAGTTTCCAGATAGGAATACAACATTTTAGGGAGCTAAGGAATGGAAGTAGGATTGACCCTTTTACCATCTTTTCCAGACTCACACTTGGGGAATGTGTACTTTTTGTCCCTTCAAAGGTCAGCTTTGTGGCTCCAGAAATTTTAGTTATCAGAGATAAACTGTTGCCGTTATGGACACAGTCAGAGTCTCAAGAAAAATTTAAGCAATGGCGGCTGCTACCAAACTACTTCATGGTCCACATTCATAGACCAGTGTCAAGAAACACAGTCACATGACTGGATAGGGAAAATTGGCCCTGGTTACCAGGAGAAGCTGTTATACAAAGTAGGAAGAGAAGAAATTCGGGTTCCTGGTGTTCCTGACGGATGTTTCTTGGCTCTTCCCTGCTCGATTTTATTAGCATACAAACAAATGAAGCATATATGACTTTAAAAGGGCATAGTGACCAGAGGCTGAGACACTCCTGGGATGAGAATCTTGGCGACCCAAAAAAGTAAGTCATCTTGGCCAGCCAGAGATACAAGCTGGTGATGAGAAAAATTTACAATAAGTACAGTAGAGCAGCCAGAAAATGTGTATCACTTGTAGCCTCAAAACTAGTTGTAGTAGTAGGGGCCATACATTTTTTCACTAATCTTCCCTTCTTAGGTTTCCCTAAGGCAAGGCACCAACCAGAATCTTGGAGGAGCATCCCCTAAATGGAGTAAGCATACTCTATAAAGCCAGTGGATCTGAGAAGTACAAGGAACTGGAGACTGTAGTGGAAGTTTTGGTGCACTGCACAGAGGCCTCCTTCAGACTGAGGCCCTTATACTCTCTCAGCCACCAGAGTGTGGGCTGCTGAGAGCTCATAACTGGGTGTCACACATAGAATTTCCCTGGCTCAAGTGAGCTGCCTCACCCAAATTACACCCCTCCCTGTGAGCAGCCAGAGCTCAACGACTGATCAATGCAGGGAAACCAAGTTCCTGCCACCTTGACTTGATTCCTGACAACTCTGCAAGGCCATCCTAGTTCTGGAGCTTCCTGTAGCCTCAGCTGAGTTATTTATTGCGACTACATCACCATTTAACTTTTCTTGTTGTCCAGTCCTGCTTCCCTCACTCCCTTGTAAGTGTGGCTTCCAAGAGTATTTCCCAATATTTCTCCTGCATCCGTCTCCAACTCAGAACCTTTCTGATTCTCTTTTTATTATTTGGAAACCTGCCCTTAAGATACACGTAGAGCGGGACTCCTAGCCATAGTGGGACTCCTTCTTTTCTGTGAGATCAATAGCAGCACGAGTAGTCTCCCTTTAAACTTATGCATTCCACCTAATCATTTATTGGTAGTTAATGGGCTGTGGAAATATGGGTCTGGTTGTAAATTTTGAAACTGGAACATGACCTTGTAAACCAGCTTGGAAATCAGATAATTGGGCAATCTGTGGATGTGGAAGATGGATGAGATAAATAGAGTGGAGGTGGCTTGTATAGATGAAGGCAAGCACAGGTCATGAAAATTGTAAATATAATAATATTTGTATGATATTTGGCTGGAGGATTATGTACCCTGCTCTCTATTAATCAACTTCACACATGCACACATGCGCGCACGCACACACACACACGCACACACATACACACACGAATGGCTAACAAAGCAAGGCAAGTTAACATTTTGCTATTTGCTGTGGACAACTTTAATAAAAAACTCTCATGAGCTACATATACCTTATGAAAGATTGCATGAGGTTGGTTCAAATGGCTTTCAAATATATTTCCAGTGCAAAACCAAATCTGAATTTCATATCAATACAAGAAAAGGTCAACATAAAGTATACCCCATAGATTCAGGGGGAATATAATTAAAGAAATAGAGAGCATGTTTTCCCTGATGAGCAGAGCTAGCCTGTTCTGCCTGACCCAGAACTTTCCCAGGTTGGGAAGACCGTCTGGTCAACACACTGGTTTCCAAATGATAGAATAGAAGGATGAAATAAATCTTGCTATTCTGTAGACAGCATGGAAGAAACACTGGAAAGGACAAAAAGGTGTATTCAGGCCTTCTCTGTGAGTGGACCAGGTCCTTGCTAGCACTGGCTCTGTGGAGATAAGGCTCTATTCCCATGTGTTGTTGGTGAAAGTTATGTCTTTGAAATCTCTACCCTTAGGAATCTAACAATACATTTCTATAAGTATATTACCAATCCATATCAAACGGACAGGGTGTCTTGTCCTTTATCTTGACTAATTTATAAAGAAGCATGAAAGTGAGGGAGGGTGTAAAGGTCAGCCATGTTGAGTTGTATATTGGATGTTTTTGTATGTATGAAGAGCTGAAAAATAAAAATTAAGATGGTATCCTCAGAATGTTGGACAACTTTGACCATCTGGGTCACCTAAATATAGATGTTATACTTCTTATCTCTATGGGCTATGTATGTAGTTTTCAGTGTTGTTTCATGTGGTGATAATCATTTTAAAGTTTGGCGGCTGAGTCTGCTAACAGGGGGGGTTCTCTGTACAAGGTACACTTCTGGTACCTCTGGCTCAGAGTTCCAGTCACCTGCCTGCTCACCTGTTTTCTCCTGTTAACATTCACTGAAGCCAGGCAATTGTAAAATTCTTCTGTTAAGACCTGTTGGAAACCCATGCCAACAATGGTAAGGTCAACTCAAAAGTATGGATAAGTTACAATTGTTAAAGAATAAAGCCCATCTACACTGGCTTGTACCAAACTTTCATGCTGGCCTCAGTCCATTAAACTGAAGAGTGCTCCGTCCTGCATTTACTCAAGCTTCCTCCATGCACTCAGTGTAATCCTGATTAGTATTTTGTGATGGGATAGCCCATCTCCTTCTGGAAACTTTCTAGACAAGTGGATTTAGGGGCCGAAATTACACTCATACTTATGTTGGGGTCTACTTCTTTCAGGGTGGGCTGTACTTAGGTGTAAAGATGTCAGTATTGATAGTGTAGGGTGCTATTTAGCCATTCTATAATGTACTCATATTTCAAAATGTTGTAAACCATAAATATATACAACTTCTATTTGTTAATTAAGAAAGAAACAATTTAAATATACACATGCACAAAAGAAATACATAGAAATAAAATGAAACTTAAGAGAAACTCTGGGAAGCTAAATAAATGCTTCATTTTCCTCATGTTAAAAATTATAATTATATGTACTATAAAACATATATAATTCCTTTATATAATTATAACACATAATTATTTATATAATTATATTTAAAGGAATATTCCAATAAATGTATTTTATCTACAGTTATATCTCACACACACACACACACACACACGTATGAATACACCAATAAGAGGAAAACATCCTATCAGAAAAAAGCAAAATAAAACCCAGAAGACACCAAAGAAAAATGTAATACATAGACAGGGTCAGTGTTTTCTTTTATTGGTTAATTTCAGAATAGCATATTCACAGGTGTGTATGTGTATATATACATATGGGTGTGTGTCTGTGTGTATATTTGATACAGTACTATACTTACTGAATATATATAATTATATATTTTTATATATATGATTATACCAATATGAGAAAAATACCCTGTCAGGAAAAAAATAAAATAAAAACCAGCAGGATCTCAACTGAAATGTAACACAAATGAGTGGTCAGTGTGTCACACTGACCTTATACAAATATAAGATTCTATGATAAATTCACAGATAATCTGAGAATAAAAAGTACTCTCAATGAGGCAATCAGTGAGTCCTTCTGCCATTCCTTCCCCAATTATTTATGAAGTTTAGTTTTTATGAAAGATAAATTAGTTTTTTAATTTTTTTTCAGTTGATGGCTTTATAAAGAAAGCTCTGTGTTTAGCCATCACTTCCTAAGGCAAGATTTGGTATGGATCTGGTGGCAATGAAGACTGTCCCTATATCTCCCCAGCAATGCAAGTATTATGAGGACTTCTCTATAGTAGAAGAGTAAGGAGGAATTCTGGGGTATTCTGGGGAGCCAGCTAGGGTGGCTATCTGAACCACAAGTGTGATGTTCAAAATAGAAAAATAAACAAAAAATAAGTAAACTTACTGTTTTAGCCAGTGAGATTTAGGGTTAATTTTTGTTTCCTTTTTGCAGCCTAACCTAGATAAGCCTGACTACTTCAGATTCTCAATGAATAATGGAACCCAAAGTAAAGAGGAGAGAAAAAAGCTTGCAACACACCTTTATTACACATTTTTCCTAAAGAGGGCTGGATATTACGGTAGGTTACTTGGCATTTAAAAGAAGGCCCTACCTTTATTGGTTTACTTGAAACACTGGCCCATTGCACATTTTTGCAGAACAATGACCAAATTAAAAACACAACAGGAAAAAGCAGATGTTGAGGGCCCCAAGGGGATCATGTTATATTACTTCATTTTCTAACTGAGTTGATTTTTCTGTTTCTGAATCTGGAGAATTCTGGGCAGATGCTTCCAAAAGGAGAAAAATAGATAAGTATCCAAACATCTCAGCAAAACAAGAAGCCAGGAAATCTAAAGAAGGCTTCAGCCTTCAGATAAATGGGAAAAGGTTGAATCCTCTGGAAGCGAGCTGGTGCATGTGTGAGTTGGGGGTGACTCTGGCTCTGACCCTGTGCCCCCTGGCATCACAGGTGGTGAAAAGAGCACAAAGGCAACTTGGATGAAATGTGGCTTGGAGCACTTTACAGGGGCCAGATTGTAAATTTATCCATTTAGGAGTGTCCTGCAGGGGTTCCCACCAGCTCTGTGGACAAAGCTAAAGCTGGAAAGAACAAAACCTGTCCATAAAAGTTCCCCTTATTGCCACTGTTTATTAAAGAGAGGCAATAAACAAATTTATTATGTGCTGTTTCCTACACTAGATGCATTTCTACCTTTTTGACTAAAAGTGTGTACACATGTATGCAGTTATGATGGCCCGGATTTTATTCCTAGAGCTTCCTGTGTTTTTTTTTTTTTTTTTTTTCTAGTGACAGTGTGCCTATTGGAGGTACACATGCCTCTGAATATTCTTCCAGCTCTTAAACAGATCATTCTGTGATTAGAAGAGACCTCAATCCTTTTTTGCCAGGAATTCAAAGCAGATGTTGCTCATTATTCTTTTTTTCAGTAAAGAGAGGGAGCAGTGACATTTGGATTACCTTTCTACACCAAAAGGTATTAGTTGAACAGGAGAAGTTATTTATTCCTCATTAAAATTGGCTACCCAGAAACCCTAAATGTCATAACCATGACTTTGCACTACATTAGGATGACTAATGGCAATATGTGGCACTACATGACTTGAGTGACAAATTGTGGCTTCTTTGGCCAGGAAAAAATCTCATGTTTTGGATTAGATGGCTTATTTTAGGTCAAAAAAGAGGCAGGTGAATTAGCCAAGGCATCAAGGGATTTGAATGCCCTTAACTAAGTGGTCACTTTTGCAGAGTTCTTTATTTTAAAAAGACCTCATTTACTCAAAATTTAACACTGTATTTGCTAGGAGAAAATGCTGCTATAGCTTAAAGTTTATCCCCTTGCTGCCTGGTGTCAACTATAAAACTCTGTTCTGAAAATTCAAGAAAGCACTGTAAACAAACTTGAATTAAAATACTCTGGAATTCTAGTTGTGAATGAAGCCTTTCCATAGAGGAGCTGGGGTTTTACATTCCCTATCAATACTTCTGAAAATTAAAGGGTATGAGCTGGTGTAAAATTATAGATAGAAGTAATGGCGAAAGAGACAATTTGCATTTTTAGCTCAGGCAAATGCAGCTCATTTCCTTTTTATTTGGGAAAGTAAATCTTGCCAAAATTTGTCTTATTGGTAGAAGTGCTTGTCAGAAAAAAAAACTGAAAAATAGTAAGGATTCTTTTTCTGCTCTCAAGGTATCTAAATGATGCACACAGATCCCACAGTTATTCGAAGTTTCTATGCCTGTATCACAGATAAAGAAATACTGAATTTTAAGTAGATCTTGTATGTTCTAAGAGTGAAAATAGAATCTGCCTCTTTTCACCTGCAAGACCTATATCGTTTGTTTTTTTCCCTTTTCATGTCTTGGTTTGTAGAGTGACGTGGCAGTTCTTAGCCTGAATCCTGGGACCTCATTTACTTGAGTCAATAGTTACATTGCTCTGTGATTTATTCTCATTAGTTAAAAAAAGAAATGATGGTACAGTTATATTATATTACAGCTATTTAGAGATATAACTACTAACTTCAAAGTGCTTTAAGAAGAAGTCTGGATGAAAGGAAATGCAATGGAAAGCAGAACATTATTGTTTGTTCTTTTGCATTTTTATCAGGTTTGAATAAAACCTCCTCTTCATGAAAAAGTATTAGCAGCTGAGAGTGATAGACATTTTCCTTAGAAATCTAAGGATTTAAAAATGGATTATGTGTTATCAAAATGTGGAAATGATTGCATTTAAAAAGTATTTTTAAAGTTTTCATGTATCAGACAACACGATGACTTGCAAACATACTGTCTGCACAAAGAGAGGATAGGGGGCATTCTGGGTCTTTTCTTAGTGTTTAGTCTGTCTCCAGATGGAAAATTGCCAAATAAAAGTTTGGTTCTGCTTTTATACTTTTGGTGGGAATGTAAATTAGTTCAACCATTGTAGAAGACAGTGTGGTGATTCCTCAAGGATCTAGAACCAGAAATGCCATGTGACCCAGCAATCCCATTACTGGATATGTACCCAAAGGAATATAAATCATTCTACTAGAAAGACACATGCACATATATGTTTATTGAAACACTATTTACAATAGCAAAGACTTGGAACCAACCCAAATGCCCATCAATGATAGACTAGATAAAGAAAATGTAGTACACATACCCCATGGAATGCTATGCAGCCATAAAAAGGAATGAGATCATGTCCTTTGCAGGGACATAGGTGAAACTGGAAGCCATCATCCTCAGCAAACTAACACAGGAACAGAAAACCAAACATCACATGTTCTTACTCATAAGTAGAAATTGAATATTGAGAGTACATGGATACAGAGAGGGGAACAGCACATACCAGGGCCTGCTGGGGGGTGGGGGGTGAGTGGAGGGAAATTAGAGGATGGGTCAATAGGTGCAGCAAACCACCATGGCACATGTACACCCGTCTAACAAACCTGCATGTTCTGCACCTGTATCCCTCCTGTTATTTTTTAGAAGAAATAAAAAGAAACAACAAAAAGTTTGTTTCTATGTGTAATCACTGATGCTTTCTCCTCACCTGTTCCTACATATAGCTTCTTGCAGTATCCCTTCTTTCCCTAGCATGGCATACTTTTCAGCTTCATTCTGTCCATACCAATATAATCCCTTCATCAGGCTCAGGTTATTGCTGATAGCCCCTTTCTAGAGTTTTCTGATCCTCAGTAATCTCTCTTGGAAGCAGTTATTTCACCAGCATGCACACTGAACTCTTATACATTTTTATTGTTTTTGTTCTTTTTCATTATGTTAGTTTTATCTCCTTGACATCATCAGATGCTCATAGGAGCAAAGGTCATATTACATTCCCCTCTAGGTATATCCTGAGGTGATGTTGTTATATTTCAACATGCGGAATAACAGTTACATTTGGCTACTGATAACATTATATACAATAGGATGGGAGTGAAGACAAAGAATAAAATACCAAAAATGTCTTCTAATAACATTAACATAGAAAACAAGAAAGTGCAATTAGAGGCTTCAGTTGTCATTTCTGGAGCTGATCAGAACTGTATTTATGACTTTTCCCTTTCCTCGTTGATTCCAGGTTCCCTCTGCCTCTTACCAGGACCTCAGTGGGTCAAAGCTCTTTATTGGTGCAATTACCTTCTCTCAGTTCTTCATGGGCCTGAACCCTCAATGATCCTGCCTGCCTGGGTGCCAGTGCTCTTCCATTTGTCTTCATCACTAGGCCTGGCAGTGCAGTTAAGTCCATCAGCCTTCTGGGTAGTTTTTGTCTGTTTTCCTATGGACATGAACAACTGGAAATGACCAAGTGTTTCGTCTCAGCTTCCAATTCTGTGAAGTCATTAATTTTTCTTTGGTGGGAGACTCTCTCTGGATGACTAAAACCTCAAAATAGCAGCACAATTCAAAAACCTGAGACAAGAATATTGAGAGTGAGTCACTGTAAGGTAGAGGTAAAATTCCCACCTTGACCAATGGTTCCCCCACCCATGTATTTTGCTTCAGAGAGAGAGAGAAAAAAAGCAGCAGCTATTCATCTTTGGTCCAGAGTAGACAATAAACCTCCCAAAACAAAACCCAAATTGACAAAAATTGTCTCTTAACAGGTACCATTTAACTTTTGTCTATGACAATGAGGAAATTCCTTTAAACAGTAAAAAAGCTAAGAATGCAGTTAGCTGTGAGCAACCGTAGCTTGAATAGTAGGAAGGTTTATGTCACTCATTCAACAGGAGTCCAATGACAGATGGCTTTCGTGATGACATCAGGAATATTTCCATGTTTATGGGCCACCAGCCTTAGCAGTTATGCCTTCATCCTCATGATTGTGGTGTCATGGTTACAGCTTATCTGCTGAAACACCAGGCATCATGTCCGTGTTCTAGCCAGCAAGAAGGTTGAGGGAGGGAGGAAGAGGATGGGATCAGGAGAGCAAAAACTTTTCCCCAAAATCCCAACAGACTTCTGTTTTCATCTCATTGGTCTGAACTGTGTCACATGACTCCATGGGAAATTTAATAAATACATGGTTAATGGTGCTGACAGAATTATGACAAGGAAGGAAAAAACATAATAAGTCTTTATTTTTAACAAGGACAAATTATTGCAATTTAGAGGTTCAGGAAAATGGACCTGTCACTGGGTGATTTCTGGCTGGTTTCCTTGAACTATAGCGTGAGCTCTCAATCATTTTACTAGTATCAAATTGAGCACGTTCCTGTAGAAATAGCCTAATCCACCTTTGTGATGGGATCTATCTGCAGCAGGCCCACCATGGCCTCCCTCCTTGTGAATTCATTGAGAGAGTACTGGGCTACCTGGGAAAGCAGGATGATGGATATCCATCAAGTGACTGTCCAATCTACATCTTGTGGGACAATGACCACAAAATGTGTTTGAGTCTCACTATACACACTGTAAAGACAAAGGAGGTCAGATGTTAACACCTGGACCTTCTATCCTTAACAGACATTCCTCTGCAGCAGGTGTGGGCCCATTCTCAGAGTTCATTCACATAACCTTTTCTCAAAATTTCATATCACAAACTCAAATGCATCTCTTTTCAAGTTCTTGACCATGGAACCAAATGAGTAGTCATATCCCAGGAAATCAAGGCACTTATGTTGAAACTGTTCTTCTAGGAAAAGGGAAGAGAAAAATTAAGATTATACTCCACAGTGTTTCAGGGTAACCCTAAAAAAGACTTTCCTTCTACAGCATTCTTCTTTCACCTAGTGCCTTCCTATATCACTTTTAAGCCAAGCCAAATGAAGCAATTCAATGATGAGTCAACAGGCATCATCATGCCTGTTCATTTAGAGAATGTTTAATTGCACCAATCTCATCTATTTCCTCAGGAAGTGGTATTGATTTATATACTCTTTGGATAGAGAGGAGTTAAACCAATGAAGTCCACCTGGCCATTACTTCAAAAGCTAAGAGCCGTTGTGGATATTCTGATAGTCATCGAGGAGACCCATTTCATTTATACATGGGGAAATTGGGGGAAGGGTCACTGGATGTGTTTGAGTTTCACTATACCCACTGCAAGGGCATGAGAGATCAGAAAGTTAACAAAAGACAGTCTGATGGGTGGACCCATGATAAATTTTATTCTGGGATGCAGGTCTTAGTGTTACTTCAGAGGCAGTATCTAAAACAAATCTCAACTTACAGGATTTTCTTTTCACCTGGATTAAGGGCAAGCATGAAGTTCACATTATAACAGATAGTGGTAAAAGAAGGAGGTTCTCCACAGGTGCCCAGTATTTCTTTTATACAAGCTGCTGTGTACTTGGGAACTGAGTGTGTCTGGTGCCTACAGAGGCCATGACTCTCTAGGGGGTGCTTGAGTCAGGATTCAGGTATAGGTTCTACCTATCACAAAAAGCCATCATCTTAATGCCTACATACCCAATATTAAATAGCCACAGGTCTATTCTGCAGGTCAGATCATTCTCTAACATTGGATTTCCAAATTAGGAGCTCCACCTATTATTGCAATTATACCCCCTTTGCTTCCTACTTTTGGTTTTCTCCATTTTATTTGGATCCTCTACAATCAACACTTGCAGTCTACTAAGCCCAGTTATTGAATGCATTTTAAAGATTGGGTTGCTTCCCTCCCCATTCTATTCCTTATGATAAAGGAGGAGGTCAACTTTTGGGCCTTCTGAGGGATGGGTAAAAAAGTAGGTTGTTGCAGTGAGCTCAGAGTGCCATTGAACTCCAGCCTGGGTGACAGAGCAAGACTCCGTCTCAAAAAACAAACAAACAAACAAACAAAAAAAAGTGGGTTGAACGTTTCAATCCAGTTTACTGTTCTCAGAATCTTTTAAGGCCTCCCTCTACATAAAACATGGATCTTCTGCCCTTTTGATGTCACGTGGTGTGATCCTTTGTTTGATCTCAGTTTGAATCAGCTACCAAGCAACCAGTTTGGACTATAGCCAGCTGCCTAGGCCAGTACACAGCATGCAGACACCATGGTGATTGTGCCTGCATCAGTGGTGATTACCCTCTAACCAAAGATTATGTTCTGCACTCTTGGGGCCAACATCTTCAAAATGTATGACATACACTTTCTGTACATTTTTAAAAATATAAATTAGGAAATCCCTGTCCTTCTGTCTGGAAATAACTCTCTCTCTTTCTTATTCAGATGCCACATTTTACCCTATGGACAACATTGAGATCCAATGCAAGAATAATTAGCAATAATGAGAAAGTCTTAAAGGAAATTGTAAAATAGGAAGCATTTAAATAAGTCCTCTGAAACTTTACAGACAGCCAGCCTTATTGCAACTGCAAGGATGCCTCATTTTTCCAGCCAGTGCCTTAATGTTTACACCAAAGACCTGGTCAGGTTGTTATTTTGATTGGAATTACAGTCTAATTTAGCATATTACAGCGTCAAGATCTGCTTTTAGTTTCTGGAGTTCCCAGACCTGTGTTGACAAGCAGTAAGGAATTCTTTTCAGACAGTCGCATTATGACAAGGAAAGAACTATGAATTGAGAGTGAAGCAGGGAAAGGACATCACAAGAGGCAGGGAGACCAGAAGATTTTTATTTAAACTAGGATAGCGTCAATGGAAAGGAAAGGTATGGATAGTTTGAAGAGATGTTTGGGAAGTAGAAGGAATAGGACTTGGTAAGATGAGTAAGGAAGAAACAGGTTTCTAGCTTGTATAAACGGAATGGATCGCTTTACTGAGGCAGAGGGCACAGGAAGAGGAATGGGATTGGTAGGGAAATTGATGAAGTTAGCTTTAAACATTTTTGGTTTGAGATGCTTACTAGTTTTTCTTGATGAGAACCTCAGGGAAACTTTAAATTTTTGAATTCAAGTTCCTTAGCACATGGAGGGGAACGAGAAGGCATGACTCCTCTATCCCTTGTCAAGACATGACATCCATCACTCTGACCCTGTTTTTCCTTCTATTTCGACTTGGAGGGGCTTCTTTCTAAAGATCTATGGACTTGTCTACTTGTCTGCTAATATTGATTCAGTATTGCACACTATCTGGAATTTCCACATATGGAAACCTACCTAGTATAGTCAGTCATTTTTATTAGCTTAGCCAAATTTTCCAGGCATCTCTAGTTAGTAGGGACTTGATGAATAAAGGAAAGGGAGATAATCTTGTAGAATTCCTCACAAACCCTATGTTTTTAAAGCAGTTTCCCATTCTGATTAGCGGATTTGAAAATTCAGCTTCACCCTTTAGGACTTTCAATGAGATTTCTTTCCTTCAGTCCTAATTGTACCATGACTCTTCCCTGATTTTGAAACTAACAAAACTTTCCCCAAGCATAATCTACTTCTAAATATTTTCTCCTAGACACTGAAAAAGGCTGAAAGCTTCATCTTGCTGTTCCCTGAGTAACTCCACAATGTTGTCAGAGAGAATGGCCCTGAATTCTGTTTTGGCTGCAGGTTCCCCATGGCTGGTCTTTAGCATTCACAATCCATGCAGGAAGCATGAGAAAAAATGCCATGTATTGTGAAAACTTGTGTTTCATTAATCATATTCCACCTTGGTGCATATAAAAGGCTGACCTGTAAACACCATACAAGACCATTTCAGGTCTTTATATATGTTTCACACAAAATATTTCTGGTAGTTGAACTTGTTTGGCTAATATAAAAGAGGTTTGTCATCGATTTCTTTAAAAAGCCTATGCCGCACAATTCTATTGGTGTTAGTGCCTGGCAACAATTTTGGAGAGAGAATGAAATCTGGCTTGGCTGGAATTTATAGATTGCAAGCACAGTCTGAGAAAGGGCTAATCCCATGTTCTCCATCTCAAAAAGATTACCACGTGATTTTGCCCCCATCAGGCCAGGATGCTGAGAGCCATGAGAGAAATAGCCAGGAGAAACATTCAACATTCCTCTTCTTCATTTCTTTTGGATTCAACTTTTCCTGAAGTATCTAGAGACAAAAATGACTTCCAATGGTTTAGTAGCAGTATGTGGACAACATTCTTCTCAATTCTTTTTTTTTTTTTTTTTTTTTAGTCAGAGTTTAGCTTTTGTTGCCAAGGCTGGAGTGCAATGGCACAATCTTGGCTCACTGCAACCTCTGCCTCCCAGGTTCAAGTGACTCTCCTGCCTCAGCCTCCTCAGTAGCTGGGATTACAGGCACTCATCACCATACCTGGCTAATTTTTGTTTGTATTTTTAGTAGAGATGGGGTTTCTCCATATTGGCCAGGCTGGTCTCAAACTCCTGACCTCAGATGATCTGCCCGCCTAGGCCTCCCAAAGTGCTGGGATTACAGGCGTGAGCCACCGCACCTGACCCTCAATTCTTTTCTCTAAACTCTGAGCTACACATTCTCTCATGGATTGACATTCAAGAGGTCAAGCCCAAAATACAACTTGTATGACTAGATTCCCTAAAACCAGTTCCTTTTTCAAAAGACTTTGCTTTAAAAAACAGAATACTTTTTAAATGAATTTTCTTGGAAAAGTTTCTGTGGAAAGGCATGGTGGGGGAGGTGGTGGTGGAAGGAGTCCTTACATCTACAATGAGTATTACGTTCTGAATAAGATGTGTGGGTTTAAAAAAGAATACGTATTTATAGCCAATGGCTCAAAGAGGCATATTTTTGGGTTATACATACTAAACATGAAATAAATGTTGAGGAGCTTTAGCCAGGCAGCCTGATTCAGCCTTTTCTATGTACCATAGCACTGCTCAAAGTCATTCCAAGGTCATTTTTGGTCATTTTTGGATTTTCACAATCCAAGCCATTTTCTGCAAGGCCTTGAAGCCTATCTGTATGTAAAACCCAGTTGAGTTTTTCCTTCTGTTCAGTGCCACTGAACCACGGCCTTAATAATAAGGCCACACAAGTACGATATTCTAGATATAACACTAAACACTCTACTTACTTAATCTTCTGTACTTGTGAACAAAGGCAAGGACTCATGATGTCAAGATGTGCTGTTCATGATCCTAGGCTAGCAGCAACATTTGTGTGTTGTTGTACACTGGGATCATGGAAGGAAAATGTTGGTAGTTGAAGCTGGAAAGGTAAACTAGCTGACTGTTAAAAGATACTCATGACCCATGCTAATTACTCTGGCCCAAAAGAATTTTTTCTCCCCATTTCTTCTTCCCTTTTCTTTGGTCCTTATCTTCTCATATTTCATTCTTTCTTTAGCTCCTGTTCTTTTATCAGCCTGTGACTGTGAACCCTCAGCCTCCCTGAGTCCCTGGGGCTCTGTATCTCTGTCCATCAGTCTTGGCCACTTCTAACTCGTTTGGTGTGAACTGTGTCAGGGTACCTGTGCTACACAAGGCATTGTTTTCTCCTACAGGGATGATGCAAGAAGGTATTTGGGGAGAACTATATTCTGTCCTTGAAAGGCCCTAGGATGCTATATGCCTTCATAAAATCTTCCCTTGAGCTGTATTTCATGCAGGGAGGTGGAAACCTTGTAATACGGGCATTCTTCACTATAATCTCTAGGATGATAGAGAAAGGCTCACCATGGGGAGAAGATGCTGTAATGTTTTCCGACGAAAGTGAGAGATTTAAAATAGTCACCCTCTGTTTTTTCTCAAAAACTTATTTTTTAAATTATTTTTGGGGATGTTCTTCAGCTGAGGGTCACAGTTGTCAAGGTTAAGGGAGAACTGAGGCCCAAGAAAGGTGAACTAATTCAAAGAGTAGTGGGTTAAATAGTTAAAGTGTACTATTAGTTCTAAGACCAGCCAAGGAACTTGTAAATATATCGTCCCTGAATCATTGCCAATAAATCATAAAGGTAATTGGACTGCACATATCATGTGGAGCATATGAAGGTGGTAAAATGTGAATCCTGAGGCTATAGAGGTATGAGTGTGGCTTCAACTCCTGGCAAAATGCTATCTATGGATAACAGAAGGTGTGGTATATGAGGACTTAGAATGAAGTTGTAAATACTAAGAGTCACATTCACTTTCACTAAGAATCCACATTAAACCAGTCGCATTTTTTTTTTAATTTTGGAAAGCACTAGGTTAGTTAATAGGGAGAGTCATAAAAAAAATTCACTTTTCAGCACAATATTTGACAAAATTTCAAGGAGGGGTTAGGAGTTCTGGTTCTGGAGTCTTTGAGAGCTGAGTTGAAATCCCCATGCCATCACTGTCTGATCCAACATTTTAATTGCTCTGTGTCCTAGTTTCTTTATATAAAAAATGAAAATAATAACATGGCCTATTTCATAGAGTTATTACAAAGACAAAATGAGCTAATGCATGTAAACCTCTTAGAAAGATGTCTAGCACATAAAGACTCACGATGTGTCATACATATTAGCTGTTATCATAACTATGATTTGAGTGTTAGCTGTGTATATGACCTGAAGAAATGTGGGTAGTACTCTGTGTTCCAGAGAATTAGAGCTTCTGGAAAGTGGTGGACCTAAAGAGTGCTGGTTGTTTAATTGATATCAACCTCAATGGAATTCTTTGGTTTGTATTCTTGGCCCTGACTCAACATTTTTGCTAATAATTTGCATTATGATAAAGGAGGATAAGTGCTTACCAAACTTACAGCTAAAGAAAATTGAGACAGAATAAGTAAGCTGAATGTTACAGCTGTAATGTAAAAAGAACTAAAAATTGAAAAGATGACCCAAGCCTTATAAAATGCATTTTAATAAGTCTAAATGTGAAGCCTTACATTTAGGTTCCAAAAATTAGCCATATATTTCTAGGGTAAAGGACACCTGATTCAGAAATAACTCATATAAAATTATGAATAAAACATGAGTCACTATAAAGAAAGGATTATAAAAGCTAATGGAATCTTAGGCTAAGAAATATAACTAAATAATCATCTTCTTACACTATGCTCTGGTCTGGTCAGACCCTGGGGGAACATTGCATTTGGTTCCAGGTCATGTGGATCAGAAGGGACATGAGCATGCTGTTACTCTATTGGAGAATGTAAGGAAGGTGGAAGCCAAGACAGTTGATCAATAGTTGAAAGAATGTTGGCTACTTGGTCTGGGAAAGAGTGATATTCAAAGATTTAGGATATCTATTGTAAAATATCTCAAAATACTGAATGTCAGGGAATATTGATTCAATATTTCTGCATAGCACTTCAAAGGGAAAAAGTTGTATACAGATGTGAAAATTGCAATGAGCTAGATTTAATCTAATCATTAGGAAACCTGTGTTAGAATATTGGAATGTCTAAGAGTGGGAAGTGTTTTCTTGCAGAACAGTGAGCTTCCTGTCAAGAGAAGTGTCTGTATATGGGCAGAAAGACATCAGTGTTGGAGAACACATTTTGTTAGATAGCATCTAGGGTTCTCTCCATGTTAAAATCCTTTGGTTTTTAACCCAGTAGCCCTCACTGTCTACTGAATCCATTGTGAATAAGGAGACAAATTTGAACACGATCAGTTATGAGCCAATCACTTAGTAGTGAAGGGAGAAATGCAGCCAAACAAAGCATGGAGCCCTGGAGTCACTATTCGCTGGACTCCTGTGGAAGTTTCTGGACTGGTCTTTCTACTTTAAGTCCCTTCACTACTCTCTACAGTAAAAAGTAATAAGTAAGGGTTCAAAACAAAACCAAAAAGAGGCCCCACATAAAAACGCCCTTCAAACAAAAAACATCTCAAAGATCTTGTTAAAGAATTGAGTAAAGAAATCAAGGATGGTGAGGGGTAGGTAGGAAAGTGAATAGTTCGCAGTGAGCCATGAAACAAGGTCCAGAATAAGTAGATGGAATCAGTGTTACAAGACACTTAGGCCGGGCATGGTGGCTCATGCCTGTAATCCCAGCACTTTGGGAGGCAGAGGCGGGTGGATCATGAGGTCAGGAGTTTGAGACCAGCCTGGCCAATGTGGTGAAACCCCATCTCTACTAAAAATGCAAAAAATAACCAGGCGTGGTGGCAGGTGCCTATAATCCCAGCTACTCGGGAGGTGGAGGCAGGAGAATTGCTTGAACCCAGGAAGCAGAGGTTTCAGTGAGCCGAGATCGTGCCACTGCACTCCAGCCTGGGCGACAGAGCAAGACTCCATCTCAGGGAAAAAAAAAAAAATACATTTAAGGAGAAAAACAATCAACCCATACAGTATTCAGATATGGAAGATGAGGAATGCCAGTGGAGCATAGCAATTAGAGAAGTCAGAATTATTCTTCCTGAAGGAAACCAGCCTGTGCTCAGCCTACCCAGACGGATGGAGCTTGGGGAACTTCTATTTGACTCCTTTTGGAAGAGTACCTGGAGGTGTGCCTTTTTCCTCCTTTTACCTGCTAGAGGTATAGACATCGTGCAGTTCTAGCTGAAAGACACATGCTGCTAGACATTCAAAGGGAGGAGAAAATAAAACCAACTCAAAAGAAAGAGTAGTTAAAAAAAATGTTTGAAGGAATAATTCCCACCTATACTCTGTAAGAAAGGGATATTTTCAGAGACAAGAGTTTCCTAACAAAGGTGAATTAGCAAGGGGGATGCCAAAAGCAATGATCCAAGCAGCAAATAATGTGGAGACTGGTTTAAGAAGCTTGGGTTGAAGGATAATTCTCAACCGATGCCAGTGCTAGGGAGTTCATTAATAAGAAGGGAAAGGGGACAAGTGGAATAGATACAATCTACTTACAAGAAAGCATAGTTAATAGACAAAATAAAGCAAAGCAGGTGTGTAATGGAAGTAGAAGCAATTAACTTTGAAACAGCAGGATTTGTCAGGGGAAAGGTAAGCAGACTGAATAATTTTGTTTGGAACAGGAAAAAAGGAAGATGACAGAAACACTGATAATTACAGACTGAGAAGAATGTTCTCTTTCAGGATACAAAAGATTATTAGGAGACCTGGGTAAAGAAAGATGGCTCTGAAACAAACATGTGAAATAAAATCTTAAAATTCAGGATGATGGATGAGAGTTGCAAAGTCAATAGTGCAAGTTTATTGAGTACCTACAATATCACAGACCTTGCGCTCTAATAAAGATGGCTTTTACTTAAGAAGGTCATCGTCTAAGTGAGAATAATAACAGTGTTTGTTGAGAGCTTCCTATGTGTCAAGTCTTGTGATAAATGATTAAAATATATAATCTCATTTAATCCTCAAAGTAACTCTTTCAGGTGGGCATAATATTATCACCATCATACAGATGAAGAAATGGGTCAGGCATAATGGTTCATTCCTGTAATCCCAGAACTTTGGTATTCCAAGGCAGGAGGATTGCTTAAGGCCAGGAGTTCAAGACCAACCTAGACAACATGTCATGACTGTCTCTATAAAAAAATTAAAAATTAGCTAGGTGTGGTGATGTGTGCCTTTAGTCCCAGCTACTTGAGAGATGGAGGCAGGAGGATTGCTTTAGCTCAGGAGGTCAAAGATGCAGCGAGCTGTGTTCATACCACTGCACTCCAGCCTGGATCCTGGGCAACAGAATGAGACCCTGTCTCAAAAAGAAGGAAGGAAGGAAGGGAAAGAAAAGAAAAGAGAGGCTGAGGGTCTACATAGTATGCCTATTATAACATATCAAGAAACCAGTAGAACTGGTAGATGAATTTGGGAACTTTGATTCTAGAACCTGTGTTTTTATCCACTGTTGTTTTTTGACTCTTGGATAGAGATACCTTTAATTGGGTCATATCAGGGGGCTAAGGTTTTCCATGCCCTCAAATATCTCCTTTGAGAGAGAAACACAGTACCTGAAATATCACCATTAGCCATTTCCCCTTTAAGGTGAATTCATTGCGGAAGAGGAAACTTATTATACTATTCCTGAACACTGACTCCTTAGAATATATCTCAATTTAAGGCCAAGGCGGGTGGATCACGAGGTCAGAAGATTGAGACCATCCTGGCTAACATGGTGAAACCCCATCTTTAATAAAAAAATACAAAAAAAAAAATAGCTGGGTGTGGTGGTGGGCGCCTGTAGTCCCAGCTACTCGGGAGGCTGAGGCAGGAGAATGGCATGAACCCGGGAGGCGGAGCTTCCAGTGAGCCGAGATCGCAGCACTGCACTCCAACCTGAGCGACAGAGCGAGACTCTGTCAAAAAAAAAAAAGTATCTGAATTTATTCAACAATCACTTTCTGAGTTCACTAGGTACCACAATTGTGTCATACATTACGGTTGCCAAGATAAATTAAATGTTTTCCCCACCCTGTAGCCTACCATGTTTAGGATACTGTCCAGTCCCCTGGTCCCAAGTCACTGTTCTCCTCTGGACTCCTGTGGAAGTTTCTGAACTGGTCTTTCCACTTAAGCCCCTTCGATTAATTCCCACATGACAGTCAGAGTTGTCAGTTTAAATGCACATCTCAGTTTGTGAATTCCCTGTTGGAATCCTTTGATGGCTTCCCACTGCTTGTGGGATTAAAACTCAAATCATAAAATGGCCTACAAGATCTGATATGATCTGGCCTCTACCTAACTTTCTAGATTAACCTTGCTCTCCTCTGCCCCTTACTCTTCCAGTGTCTTCATGATATCATGGTTCTTCCCAAATTACTTTTGCCATGCTGGATTTTTTGGATCTCCTTTCCAGTGTCACCACCCCAGGTAGTCTTCATGGAGCTCACCTGCAGTGCCTCCACGCTAAGTCAGCTCGTCCCTACTTATTTTATCTTGTAACTCCCTGTGTTTTTTGCTTCTAAGCATTTACTATGGTTCATGTGATTATTTTATTAATGTATGGCTCCTTTAGTAGACTTCATGAGAATGCAATTTTTGTTCTTTTCACATTTCTATCTTCACATATAGAAGATGCCTAAGAAACATTTGTTGATTGATTGAATTAATGCATTTTTTTCTCTTGCTGAAAGGTATTTGTTATTCTTCTTCACCAAGACCCCTACTCCTTTTGCTATCAATTCCCCACTCTCTTCACTCTCCTAACAGTAGATACCTAGGCATGGCTTCTATTGCTTCATGGCTTGTGCGTGTAGTCATATCTCTCTTTTGCCTTCTACTCCACTCTACTTTCTGCTCTCCTCTCTGTACATTTGACATCTAAACCCTCTGAGAGGTTCTTGCAATGGTTCAATTAATTATTATCCAGTATAGAGAAGCATTTTGGGCATTTTATATACACTATTTTGTAAACTGCCAGAAGGCCAATAGATGGCTGTGTTTGGGTCAGTTGCTGATTTCTGATCCAAATAGATATAATCATGGTATCAGGGTTATAGAATACCAATCACTGACATCTATATGTAAGGAACTGCCTATACCATCTTCTTGGAAAGGTGTCTCGGACATGGCAAACTTCTGGAGCCAGCACGCAGCATAGCATTTGGAAATGTGTTACATTTAAGTAATCATTGAAAGTTGAAGTATTGAATAAATTAAAAATGGCTGAGCTGAGGATATATAATAGTAACATCAGGTCTTCCTGCTTCCGTTAGCACTTATACCTCCTGTACAACTATTATATATAAATAAAAAATCAATGCATAAATAGAATTTTAAAAATAACTTGTACTTCCTGATTACCTTCCCAGTATTTTCTATACCATTTTGTATCCAATGATAAAATTAAATAATTAACTAGTCAACAGGTGAACATTTAGAGAAAGTAATCAGACCCTGAATGTAATGTGAGCATGTCGTAAAGTACCGTTTGTCTTTTTATATATGTCTTTGTATTGTTTCCTTGCTTCCCTTGTTTAACGTTACTCTTGTTTAACTTCTAGACAAAGGTGGTATGATGGTTAATACTGAATGTCAACTTGACTAGATTGAAAGGTGTCAAGATGACTGATGAAGTCCTGTTTTGGGATATGTTCGTGAGGGTGTTGCCAAAGGAGATTGACATGTGAGTCAGAGGACTAGTAGAAAAACCCACCCTCATTGTGGATGAACCTCTCTGAGTGGTCAAAAATTGTGAAGATATTTGTGTCCCATGTGAATGCTTACCAAATGGTGACTTTGGCAGAGGGGGATTTTAATAATCAAATGGATAGGATGACCCTTTCCATGGACACCACTCAGCCTCTTTCCCAAGTCACCCCTGTCATTGCTCAATGGGCTCATGAACAAAGTGGTGATGGTGGCAGGGATGGAGGTTACTCATGGGCTCAGCAACATGGACTTCCACTCACCAAGGCTGACCATGCTGTAGCCACCGCTGGGTGCCCAATCTGCCAGCAGCAGAGACCAACATTGAGCCTTCAATATAGCACCATTCCTCAGGGTGATCATCCAGCTATGTGGTGGCAGATTGATTACACTGGACCATTTTCATCATGGAAGGGACAGTGGTTTATCCTTACTGGAATAGACACTTAATCTGGATATGAATTTGCCTTTTCTGCACATAATGCTTCTGCCCAGACTACCATCTGTGGACTCAGAAAATGCTTTATCTACCACCATGGTATTCACATAGCATTGTTTCTCACCAAGGAACTCACTTCACAGCCAAAAATGTGTGGCAATGGGCTCATGCTCATGGCATTCACTGGTCTTACCATGTTTGCCATCATCCTGAAGCAACTAACTTGAAAGAATGGTGAAAAGGCCTTTTGAAGTCACAATTACAATACCAACTAGGTGACAATACTTTGCAGGGCCAGGGCAAAGTCCTCCAAAAGACTATATGTGCTCAGAATCTGTGTCCAATAATGGCACTATTTCTCCCATAGCCAGGATTCACTGGTCCAGGAACCAAGGGGTAGAAGTGGAAGTGGTACTACTCACCATCATCCAGTAGCAAAATTTTTACTTCCTGTTTCTGCAACATTATGTTCTGCTGCCCTAGAGGTCTTAGTTCCAGAGAGAGGAATGCTGCCACCAGGAGACACAATGATTCCATTGCACTGGAAATTAAGATTGTCACTGACCATGATGTATATGTGCCACATTTTCTTAATCCAGTATATCACTGATGGACATTTGAGTTGGTTCCAAGTCTTTGCTATTGTGAATAGTGCTGCAATGAACATACATGTACAATAATTCTTTGGATATATACCCAGTAATGGGATTGCTGGGTCAAATGGTATTTCTAGTTCTGGATCCTTGAGGAATTGCCACACTGTCTTCCACAATGGTTGAACTAATTTATGTATACACCATGGAATACTATGCAGCCATAAGAAAGGATGAGTTCATGTCCTTTGCAGGGACATGGACGAAGCTGGAAACCATCATTCTCAGCAAACTGTCACAAAGACAGAAAACCAAACACCACATGTTCTCACTCATAGGTGAGGATTGAACAATGAGAACACTTGGACATAGGGTGGGGAACATCACACACTGGGAAGTGAGGGACTGGGGGACGGATAGCATTAGGAGAAATATCTAATGTAAATGACGAGTTGATGGGTGCAGTAAACCAACATGGCACATGTATACCAATGTATCAAACCTGCACGCTGTGCACATGTACCCTAGAACTTAAAGCATAATAAAAAATAAATAAAAGAATATCTTGGGGACTTGAGAATAGTGTTATAACATGAAACAATGCTGGAGGGCCTTCTAAGTCAAAGAGTAATTTTGAACCTTATCCAAAATGGCAATTGTAAGCCATTAAAAAGCTGAATGTGAGACCTGATTGTTAACAGAAAATCTGTGAGCCAGTTGTTAAACACAGCCATTATTAAAATTAAATTATATAAATTTGCAATTAAACAAATTAAAATGAAAGGTAATAAATACCCCCCACCCCCCACCACCACCAGAGTAAAAAAAAAAGATTGTTACTGACCACTTTGAGCTCCTCATACCTCTAAGTCAACAGGCTAAGAAGGGATTTACAGTGCTGACTGGGGTGATTGACCCAGACTATCAAGATGAAATCAAACTATTACCTCACAGTGGAGATAAGGAAGAGTATGTCTGGAATACAGGTGATCCCTTAGGACATCTCTTGGAATTACCCTGCCCTGTAATTAAGGTCAATGGGAAACTATGGCAACACAATCCAGGCAGAGCTACAAATTGCCCAGATCCTTTAGGAATGAAGGTTTGGGTCACTCCACCAGGTACAAAACCACAACCAGCTGAGGTGCTTGCTGAAGACAAAGGGAATACAGAATGGGTAGTAGAAGGAAGTCATTATCAATATCAGCTATGGCCATGTGAGCAGTTACAGACATGAGGACTGTAATTATCATGAGTATTTCCTCCTTATTTTGATAAGAATACATTGGTGTGGCTGGGCACAGTGGCTCATGCCTGTAATCCCAGCACTTTAGGAGGCTGAGGCAGGCAGATCACAAGGTCAAGAGTTTGAGACCAGCCTGGCCAATATGGTGAAAGCCTATCTCTACTAAAAATACAGAAAAAAAATTAACCGGATATGGTAGTGGGCACCTGTAGTCCCAGCTACTCGGGAGGCTGAGGCAGGAGAATCGCTTGAACCCATGAGGCAGAGGTTGCAGTGAGCTGAGATCATGTCACTGCACTCCAACCTGGGCAATAGAGTGAGACTCCATCTCAAAAAAAAAAGAATACATTTGTGCACATATACACCTGTATTAAGCAAATAACTTTGCTTTATTTCATTTCTCATTTATCATGTAACATAAGGTTTATTGACTACATATCAGCACTTAAATATTGTTAATTTTATGTAACAGTATTTAAGGACTATCAAGTTTTTGGTTGTATGAAGGATAGTTGTATTGTTAGGTAGGATTATAACCTTGTTATTGGCTTTATTTGGAGATTAAGAATGATTTAAGGAGATGTCTATGGGTGCCAAGTTGACAAGGGGTGGGTGGACTAGTAATCGTTAATATTAGATTTCAACTTGACTGCACTGAGGGATACCTAGATGGCTGATGAAACATTGTTCCTGGGTGCATCTCTAAAGGTGTTGCTAGAGGAGACTGACATTTGAGTTGGTGGACTAGGAGAGGAAGGCCTGCTCTCAGTGTGGGTGGACACCATCCAACTGGTTGCCAGTGCAGTGTCAATGAAAATAGTCAAACTGTAGAATATTTGAAGAGACTTATTCTGAGCCAAATATGAGTGACCATGGCCCATGACACAGCCCACAGGAGGCCCTAAGAACATGTGTCCAGCTTGGTTTTATACATTTTAAGGAGGCATGAGACATCAATCAAATACATTTAAGAAATACATTGGTTTGGTGCAGAAAGGTGGGACAACTCAAAGCGGCGGGGGATATGAGGGGGAGTGCTTACAGGCTATAGGTAAATTTAAATATTTCCTGGTTGTCGGTTGAGTTTGCCTACCTGGCATGATAGAAAGGAAATGCAGGTTAAGATAAAAGATTGTGGAGACCAAGGTTCTTTTGAAGTCTTATAGTGGCTGCCAATAGAGACAATAAATGGCAAGTGTTTTCTATTCAGACCTTTAAAAGGTGCTAGATTCTTACTTAATCTCCTCAGGATTGGGAGGGCCTGGAAGAAAAAGATCTAGCTGTGCTAATAGAGAGTCTTTACAGATGCGAGTTTTCCCTGACAAACTGGGGGCCATTTCAAAATATGGCAAAGAAACATGTTTTGGTGTAAAACATTTTAACTTTCTTCTTTGTCACATAATGTTATGCCAGAGTCAGATTGGAAAGTAAGTCACGATATATAGAGTTAAATCAAACCTATCTGATGAGAATTTATGGTTTGTAGGGCATGATTCCCCAGACCCCTTTAGATAGAAATTTGGGCAAGATAAAAAAAAATCAGAGTATAGTCCTCAGTGGCTAGAACAAGGCAGGTAGAAGAAGCGGGATAAGTTTGCTCGCTGAGTTTTCTTGTTCTCTCTCTTCCTTTGCTGGACGCTTTGCTGCTTCTCCTCCTGCCCTTGGAAATCAGATTCCAGGTTCTTCAGCCTTTGAACTTTTGCACTATCCATCTTGTAGGGCTCTCGGGCCTTCAGCTGTGGATTAAAGGCTGCACTGTCAGCTTCCCTGGTTTTGAGGCTTTCAGACTTGGACTGTTCCACTACTGGCTTCTCTGTTTCCCCAGTCTGCAGATGGCCTGTCGTGGGACTTCAGCTTGTAATCATGTGAGCCAATTCTCCCTACTAAACTCCCTGTTATGTATACATATATCCTATTGGTTCTGTCCCTCTGGAGAACCCTGACTAATACCCTGAGGTGGTTTGAGGCTTTCTCTGGATGGAAAAAGTCATCACCATCTTCCACTCACTGGCTTACTTACCAATTCACTGTGCAGAAAGTTGTGGTTTTCTGAATATGTCATGTTTCTTGGTACAGATTATGGGAGTTTTTCTGGATTCTACAATGTATAACACCACCGTATTCCATGGCAATACAATTTTAAAAAAAGAAATCAGGGAAAAGAAAAATTTGCTTAATTGTATATTTTTAAAGACATTTTGAGGTGTGCAGGTGAAAAAAACAAAAACTTGTGCACAAACACCTGTCTAGTAAGAACCTAGGAGGCCGTAAAAGAAGTGACACACAATGAGACTCCATCTGCAATTAACATGCTGAGGTCATTCTCTGAATAACGTATTTTTTACAAGGATTTTGTTGACATTTAAGATAAATGAGGTTATTGGGATCTTCCTTTGGGAATAAATTATCCTGGATTGCATGGTCACAGTGTAGAAGCAGTATACTTAGCTCGGTTTTGTTTTTATTCTCCTCTCTTGAACTTTGTTTTGCGGGAATTCTGAAGTTGCTCTTGACAGTTAAACCTTTTTTTTTTTTTTTTTTTTTTTTTTTTTGCACAAGGGAATAAACCCAAGTACAGCCTTTGGGGCAAATAGTGGACTTTTTGTTCTCCCATTGAAAGCCTCTGGGATTGGTGGCTGATCAATCACTCCTGGTCTGAGCCACAGACAAAAACCCTTCTGATTGGCTGTCACTGGGTCAGGTTCCCACCCTGCCTTATCTCTGTCGCACCCTTGTAGGCTAACAATAAGACTGGGTGTAGGGCGTGTTAGTTTAGAGAGATAGTGTGGCTTAGACTGAGTCTTTGCCTGGTACCTGTTAAGGTCTGTATTTTACTCTAGTGATGTCAAGTGAGACAAGAGCTGGAAAAGCACTTTTCGAAGACAAAAGTTCTACATATGGTGGAGGATATAGCAAACAAGAACGAATGCTGTCTATCGATAGGACTAGTGTGATTTTAGAAACTCGTATGCTAGAAGCTGAAGAATTTGAGGAAATCCTTTTTCAGGCTACTTTAATTGATGTCTTTGTAAACATAACTTTTACACGATGAGCATTCAAAAAGTGTGGGTTACTGCATCTAAGAATGGAGCTAAATTAAGGTAAAAGGTTCACCTGGCTTACAAAATGATAGGGAAGAGTAGTTAGCTGATAAATGTGTAACTTTTGCATTTGCTAACAAAGGACGCAGACTCCAAAAAGAGCACATTTGAGATGTGCCCCAACCACTGTATTTAAAAGGGGAGGAAATCAAAATTCAAGAGGTTGAGAAACTTGTTTAATGCTACCTAGAAAGTTTATGGCAGAACCATATTATAAACTCAGATCTTCGAACTCCTAGTTGCCATGAAAGGAGTACCAGCCCAGTTATCTGAGACCTGGATTCAAGTCCTGGCTGTACAACTTGTAGTGTGTCACAAAAGCTTTCTAATCCTACATTACAGAAATAAGTAATCTACTTTGTCTGCTTTCCAGGGTGACTATAAGGATAATATATACCAATGTATTTTGCCAAGAGTTATATATGTGCAGAGTTATGTTGCTTAATTCAAAGTATAATCATTTGATATCACCTATTTGATAAGGTCAACTCTATAAGTCATAAAATGATGGCAATGAAAACCTGTTTTGTCATTTTATTTTACCCCTTAGAGTCTGGCAATAGTACTGGCAGATGCTGTGTATAATAAAGCTGATTTATCGAAGAGTGTAATTTGTGAAATTCAAATGTAATTGTGATGACAGTTTGCTTTAAAAATCTTGCTTTCAAAGAAAATATGCAAATAGACCATAATCCAAAATTAATGTTCTTCATTAATGTTTTTCATGTCATGGATAATTACTTTCCTTTGAAAATGATAAAGGAGGTAAATAATTTCTTGCTTGACAGAAAATATTCTGCATTACTAAATCACAAATTTTGCCCTGATTTCAGGTCCAGACTCAAATCAGTGTAAATTTTCCAGGACTTTACCACATTCATCATTGATATCTACTCTAGTTATTTGTAAACCCACCATAAGTTTATTGAAAAACTACTGTAGAGTAATCCTTGTCCTTTTCAAACATTTAGATAGACAACATTCACCATGCCACTCTTTTCACAGGCTTGGCAATGATATGCTTTAGAATTGTAAGTATTATCATACAGAGGTTTATTGAGTTGAAATTCATATGATGTGAAATCAACCATTTTAAAGTGTACAATTCAGTGGCATTAAGTTCATCACAGTGTTATGCAACCACATGTCTATCATTTCAAAACATTTTCATCTCTCCAGAAGAAATCCAGTACCCATTAAACAGTCACTCTCCAATCTACTTTCTACCACCCCCCTGGAAATTACCTGTCTCTTCTCTGTCTCTATGGATGTACCTATATGATCTCATTTTATTGGCTTACATTGCTATGTCTAGCAATTTCTTCTTTAACTTCATACTGGTTCTGAGAAAGATGGTCAGTTTGTATTTTCATTTCTGGCTACAAGATGGAAGTAGAATTAAAGAGATAGTAATTTACTTGCCACAGGCCACTCAGAGAGGCATTAGCTGACAGTCCCAGAAATATAATAGACCATGACAGATTATTTATATACTCACCAAGGAGAGGATTACAGGTTAGCATCTGTCTCCTTATTCAGATTAGCCAATATCAGAATGTGTTACTGAGTTCCTAGCTTGAATAGGATGGGTAGCAATGTTCATTCATTCATTCATTCATTCATTCAACAAAGAATGAGTGCCTAGAATGTGTAAATTCCTAGGCTATATATTATGAATGATTGTCGTGTGCATTGCAAATCACAGTTCCTAAAGGCAGATAGTTTTACAAGCACTCGTTCTTGTGCTGGACTAGCTCTTTTAGCTGGACTAGCGGTTTTCTTCCCTAAAAAGGCTTTGTGAATGTCTAGTAACACAACCTGAGTGTACACGGAGAACTCATTTCTTGTTCTTTCTGACCATAGATGGGTGCTCCTTAATGCCTGATTTAGTTGTTGATTGGACTAGTCAACCTGTTTAGGTACTATTTAAAAGCCTCTTCATCAAGAGATCTGCAAATGTGGGTTTATAGAACTTCACCGTTGTCTCCGACTGAAAGAGGGCCCTTGATGCCGTGATGTCTAGCCTCTTCTGTATGTGTCACGCATGCGTGGGCATAAAGATGTGATGTAAACAGAATGCTAGATTTCAAAATGAGGAAAATGGGAGGACCTGGGCAGACCATTGGTGATGCTGTTAAAAATCATTTTTGGCATGAATTTGAGTTTAATTTAACCCATTCTTTGTTAAAAGAAATCAAATTATTCAAGGAACTAGGACCTGGGAGCCTCCGCCTCTCCCTTGAATATCATGGTCAGTCTGGGCCTTCATGATAAGAAGTTTCAGGTTATTCTATTGAAATGCAAGGGACCAAAGAGTGTTTGTTATCTGTTGCCTTTCAAAGGCCTCTGAGCAGTGAAATACTATCTGAGAGAAAGAGACACAAGACCAGACCAGCAGATGTTGATCCAAAAAGAGGTGAAAACATTCTCAGCACAAACTTACAGCCAGTATAAATTTATTTTTGTGCCTCCAGGTAGGGAATGCCTAACAAATAGAATATTATCTACTTTTTAGTCTTATGGAAGATGTTTAAGAATTTTATGGTACGCATGCTCAAAGAAACAATTATCATACTATTGAATTCTATCATATAGCAGAGGAAAGATAACGGCAAGGTTAATACTGAAATTAATAATTTGTAAGTTAAGAAATTTTCACTTTTGAAGAAATTTGTTGCTATGTGGTTCTTCATGGAGTCTTTTATTGTTGAGCCATTGCCTGTCCTTTGGACAAAAGGGTTCACATTCTTTTTGGTGTGCCAGGGGAAAGACTCCTGTTTGACCTTGCAAAGGAGTAAAGGAAAAGATTTGGTAGCTGTTTTTGTTTGCTGTATTTTCCACTGAGCCATGGTGACCATATCAAGATTCTGCTTCAGATGTGATTAGTTTTCCCCAAAGGGTTCTAAGCTTTGAAGACATTTGCATTATGCACAGAAAAATATTCCTCTAAAGGAATTCTACCTATCCATTCCTCACTGATAATCCATATCCTCCTTCTCTTTCAAAATTTAAAAAAAAAAATCTGTTTTCTTCTGGAAGTCTACACAATTTAACTTAATGTACTGTGTAGTCTTATACAATGCCACATTGAATTCATTTGTGTGACATGAATTCCTGATCTTGATGGTAACTTCTTTGGAGAATATTGTTTCAACTTTTCCAATCACACAGTTGGCTGCTTAGAATGAAGAGTGTCCTTCCCGAAAGCTGGGGTCAAGGAGGGATCTGGTCATGCAGAGTGTTGACTGGCTCACCTCAAGGCTGGTATATTTCCTGCTCTCATGACTCTTCTTACATTGCAACATGTGTGGCAATGATTTTTTTAAGTCATTAAAGTGATGATTTTTTTCAAAGTCATTAAAGGAGGCAGAGAGAAGGAAAAAGAGAGATGTGGAGAAAGAGAAGGAGAAAGGGAGGGAGGAAGAGAGTAGGAGAGAGAGAAGGAGGAAGAGGAAAGGAAGAAGAGGAGGATGAGAGAGGAAGGGGAAGGGGAGGAAGGGGAGGAGGAGAGGAAGAGGAGGGTGAAAGATTATCTTTACACATTAGCCCCTGTGCTGCCCTATGGAAATATTCCATCACCTTACACTTTGATGTGAGAACAATAACTGATCACAACCGATCCAACTACAGTGAGAAGGAAGGGTGGTGGGTTTATCTACACATGACTTCATTAAAGCATTACAGTCTATAGAAGCCCTGGAATCTTGAATGATAAGTAAAAGAAAGTAAATAAAGAAAGGGGAAAAGATGTCAAATAGATCCCATTGCCTCAGCACCGAGGGACTGAAAATACTTCTCTAATACCGCAGGTCCCCAACCCTACAGTCAGTTCCCTGAGTTGTTTGACCTTTTTCAATCTCTTTTATTTTTCACGATTCCTTCAGCTAAAGAGTCTTTGTACAAGCCCGTCTGAATTGCTCTGACCCTTTCTCTTTAGTTAAATTCATTTCAGTTCATTCACTTAATAAACATTCATGGAGTTTTTAACTTGATGCCAGACACAGTTTCAGGCCCTAAGGATAATGTGACAAAGGAGACAGCAGGATCTGCTTTTGTGGGACTTAAATCCCAGTCAGCAGGAACAGACGATAAATACGATATATGTGTGACTGTTTATCTGCTTAACTACTGTCTTCAAATTTTAGCTTGAGCCTCAGCTTCCTCTGGGAGGTCTTCCTTGAAAATTGCTTCCAAATGCTAGACATCAAATTCTTCCATTAAAAGTTCCTGTATTATAATTTTACATATGTTTGTGTGATTATTTGATTGATGCCTGTATCCTCCACTGCCTGTGGAACTGCATGAGGACAATGATTTTGTCCTTGTTCCCACCAGATTCCCAGCATTACTTACTGGCACATTGTAAGCACTCAATAAATACTTTTTGAATGAATATATGTGCAAGTGAGAAGGTACACAAAGAGCATACATCCAGACATTTAATAGAATTTCCAGACCAGCTTCAAACTTCCAGGGCGAAGCAGTATATAAGACACTTTTCCCAAATACCCTAATCAACTACAAATATAGCTGACATTAGTAGAAACTCAAGTGAAACAAAATGAAGGAGGCAGGATAGGCAGTTGGGAAGCACTGACAGGTCAGTGGTACACCTAAGAGGAGAAAAAGATAGCTGTTAAGGGAGGTGGAGATTTCCAAAACTAAGTCATCTCCCACCTGGTTACCAAGATCCAGCCAGATCATTAGCCATTCTCTCCGGAACTTGGGCAGATTCCTCCTTTGGAATTGCTAGAACAGCTTTGAAAATGATTTTCCAATGAATTTGATACATAAAAGTGGCCCTGATTCACTTTACCTCATAATTCAACAGCATCCCCAAATCCTATTGCCTTGAGAGGTCGAATCTGTTTTCAAACGGGACTACCTTAAACACATAGAAACTTAGATTCTGTTTGGAATTTGGACTCACGTCTCTACCTTATTTGGAGCACAAAGTCAGTGCAGGTTTATAGTAGTGGCATTTTATGTCCCCTTAGCAAACTGCTGTGGGGAACTCTTGAGGAAGTGGTGGTTAGCAGTGGAATGATAATGCATATTGTGTCAACTGACTTCTGCTGGAGTAGTATTTGTAATGCGGGGTAGAGTATAATATCTGTGAAGATTGTTACCACATTTTGTTTTAAAAACATAATACTGGAAACCTTACTTTTTAAAAGCCTAACTAATTCTATACCTCCCAACTATGCTTCTGACCATAATGATCTTCTTCCCCTACTCAGTAAAAGGAGAACGGAATAACATTTATTATGTGCTGAGAGATAAATCCTGTTTCCATTTTGTGTTGGGGACACTTACACGTGAAATGGACTTAGAGAGTCTAAGAACCTTGCCTAAAGAGATAGCAATCAATATCAGCTAAGCTGTAAGTAAACCCTAGATAATCTGAGTTTTTTCACAATAAGGTGGCATCTCTAAAATCTTACTGTATATAAATTGTTACAGGCATTGTGTCTTGAATAACTAATGATTTTTGTCATGACAAATAATTAGACAATAGCTGGGTACTTTCAACAGGAAAGATGTAAGGATTCTTCTTGTTTGTTTTTATGACTATGCTGAATTTGGGATTTTCTTTTTATAAAATTATTTTTGTAATTATACAGATAAAAGACCATATGATAAAATGACATAAAGACATGAAGATGCTTTAAAATTAAAAGAAGTCTATTTTATTAGTACTGTACTTTAGGTTTAGATAATATAAGAGTACCAACAGAAAAATAAAAACATACTGGAGAGTCGATATAAAGTGTTACTGTTTTTGTTGTTATTCTCTATTGTTTATCTAAGAGAAGATACCTCAGGCTTCACAAATCTGGGGTTTTCTGGAGATATCCACAATCATCCCCCAAAATAATGATGTGAGGTGATGAATATGTTAATTTGCTTTACTTAATTATTGCACTATATATAAATGAACATTACATTGTGTGCCCTGCATCTATACAATTTTCACTTGTCAATTAACAATACATTTTAAAAAAAGACCTTTCTTCAGATATTATTAGTGAAGTGGTCCCTCTTCATGACTCTTAAGGAAAATGAAGGACGAAACAAGCAAATATAACATTTCCAGTAGAAACCTGAGAATGTGGTTCATATGCCCCCCAATCTCTCTATAATTCTAGGCAAGTACTTTCTTTCCAGTTATCTCTCTTCAAACTTTATGTTTAATAAGGAAAATTTATCTTTTTTTTCCTCCTGCTTGACTTTTTTTTTTTTTTTTTTTGGTTTTAGCTGTCTTAAATAATGCCAGACAATTAGGTTTGTTCTAGTAGTCACTTGATTCAATAGCCGTGATAGTGAATTAAATAAAGAACAGTGTAGGTAAAAGAACTTACAAAAATGTCAAATTTATTAGATTGGACAAATAAATCACTGACCTACATTTCAAGCCCTGAAGATTAAAGTTGTACTCTGGTGGAGGTCATGAAACTCTCAAGTTACACGTGTAAGAGACTTTTTTTCCCCCAACAAGTAAACAAAAACATTTTTTCTCACCTTGGTTAGGGTAAGATTTTGTTTCTGTTATTAATACTAAGCTATTTCTATTATATATAATGTTAATACAGTATATAATATTTCTATAATAACTTAGGTACTTTTGACTTAATGAAAGATTCGGAAATAAAACTTATTTTGGATTTATTTTTGCCTGACACGAATCGTTTCTTCTTTTTTCCTGTAGTTAGAATTCACTTCATGAAATGTGTTGGTCTGCTTATTTCTGAGGAGGCTTGTGTTAAAATGGAACCAAACATGCTATGTATTGATATGCTCCAAATATTGGTTCCCAGGTACACACAGGTACTCAGCCTCGCTCCACAAGACTGTTAATTTCGCTAGTTGAGGGAATTTTAATCTCTGAGATCGACCTCTTTCAGAAACAAAGGGGGAGGGGGATAGAGAAAGAAAAAGTACACACCTGCAACCTATTTCTTTTTGAAGCAAAGCCTTTGAGCAGATGGAAGATGAGATAGAGAAAACAGGCCGATTGCCAAAAGAGATTTGTTTACAATACAGGCAAGTTCCTTCAGAAGTTGATAGGAAGATGTTGTCATGGAAATGAAGGGAAATACTGCTGCAGGGTTTCACAGAACAAATTCCTACTACAAATATACCTGGATTTAAAGGTGATGGAGATGGGAAAGGGGGCCAAGAGCTTCCTGAAAAAGTTTTAAGTAATGCTTTTCTGTATGTCTTTTTGGTGTTCCTTAGAACCTGAGAATTCCTTGCCTTGGGGTATGCAAAATAGACAATCAAAATAAATGTTGCCGTTTTTTCTGTATTACATGGAATTCCTAACAAGAATAAAAGAATTAGTGTTCAAGTGAGAAGTCAGCAGTACATGATGTATCTCAACTCTGGAACATCGACTAGTGTTTAAAAGACTTCTGAGAAGTACACTATTATTGTTAAAAACAAACCAAAAAGACGTTTTTTTCATCCAGACTGCAGTAAAACAGGGAAAGTGCCTACACCTTAAGGTACTACAATACACTGTTTTCAGTGTACAAATATCCACCTTTAACAAATTAAATAGAATCTATTCCCCTGCCATGCCCTCCACAAAAACAGAAACAACCCCTCCATTTGTCATTTATTGCCTGCTTCAAAATCTAGTCTTTGCTTCAATTTTGACCACTATGACTTTCTACTGTTTTTAAAAGAAAATCTTTCACAAATTAGTTTGTTGACATATGAATTGTTTTAGGGACAAAAGTTAGTCCTGCAAATCTTCAGCTTTGCAAATTCCTTATTAGGAAGTGCTTAGTAAGCTCTTTTCTTGCTTTTCTCCTTTCCCCTACAGTTCCAGCAGAGGATGATGTCATTTTTCCCTTTTCCTGTTCCACCTCCCACCCTTTTATCCCCCTAAGTTTCTTGTTAGGCTTCAATTGAACAAAGCAACACCTGTGTTTCTTTACTGGCCTTCAAATTACTATTTCCAATCCATTTCTGCAGCTGCCTGCAGGGTTGTTTTCATTCACAACAGATAATTAGCAACTTCACACAGATTGAGGAAAAACAACCTAGAAGCCTATAGAAGCTTCTGCTGCCTATTGCTCATATTAAATTAAGTGTAGATGCTAATGATCAAGACTTGACATTGTTTATTAGATATTGTAGCACAGGGTTATCAAAAAAAAAAAAGCAACAAGAAACTAAGTTAGGGAATCGGATTTCTCTTGTTGGCTCTGGCATTAACTAGCTGGATAACTCAGACAACTGGCCTAACCTACTCTAGTTTTACATTTCTTAACTCCACCAATCACATGTTGGAATGGTTAATACCTTTAGTCCTTTGTAATGTTATTATTTTGTAAGAATTATATTGAATTCATATAATCATTTCCTATTTGCAATATGGCACATAAACTTCTAGAAACTGCAAAATAATCATATCTTTTTTCTTTTCTTATTCCTGTTCCCTTTATCATCTCCACACTCACACCAGCATCCTCTCCTTCTTACTCACATGTTGTCTCTCCATATGATACAAAAGAAACCAGTCAACGCTGTCTGAACAATATTATGCCATCTGGCAGGATTTCCATGCCGCTCACTTCTCTATTGCTATAATTCTCCTCAGATATACTTGGGGGGATTCTCCCTAGACAGCATCTTCAAAAGCTGCATATTCAGATTTACCTCTAAAGTTTTACCTGGGTTTCTCACCTTCATCATTCATTAAGACCACTAGAAGATGTGAAGACTTACGCAAAGGAACCGAAAGAGACAAGAAGATACTTCCTTAGAGATGTTCAGTATTTCAGCTTGGGCAGGGGGAGATTCAGTTTTAAACATTGATTGTGTCTCTTAAAAGCTGTATGACCTGGCACCAGGTCATTCTAACACACAGGTCCTCATTCTAAAACACAGGTCCCCATTCTAAAACACAGGTGACATAAATAGTACTTGCCTAGCTTGGCTGTTTAAATTAGTTAATACATGGATAATGTTTATAGCAGTGTCTGGCAAAAAAACAAAATGTCACCTAGTGTTAGCTTAATCACTGGGGAAGGAAAGATTCTCAGAGATCCATAGATACTTTTTCTGATAATTTTCAACTTATTTCCAATGTTGCTAGATCTTTTCCTACTTTTTAATATTTTTGATCTTTGTTAATCATTGTTTGTTTTCCTCACTTCTTTGTTTATTTTACCTCCAGGTTATACATTTCATACTCTACCTAAATCTATCTTAATTCAAGGAGAAACACTTTCCCATTCTTTTATTATCATAGGTTTCTGAAAAGAGAAGGAAAGTAATTAGCTCATCTTACTTCAAGGAAATATATTGCCCACTTAAAGGCAATTAGTAGTTCTGTGGTTCAGGAAAACAGATATTGATTTTTTTGTTTGTTTTATCCAGTGGAGTAGTTGACATGTTTATGTATTTATTCTGCATTGCAGAAACTTGGAAGAGGGGACCCAGTTTTATAAGTCAGGCCTTGTTTGTGTGTAACGGAACATTATACACCCAGTAGGAACTCAGGACATGTTTGTTAATGGTTTTTCTTGTCTTAAAATAAAGGATTCTGAAACATGTTCCAGGTAAGATTGATGATTTTTAAAAGCAGTAGCAAGAGGAAAGGTGGAGGAGGAGAAGCTGTTTCTAACCCCCTTTTCTTCTGAATCCTCTCTCTTGGGTTCCCATTAGAGGTTAGAGATGGGCTTTATTACTGCTTCAACTCTCAGTCGATGATGTCAGTAATTTACAGATGGGCCCACTGATTTTTAAAACAGAAAATTCAAGAAGGCCTTGACCTCTTTGCAACACCTATATTTAAAAAGAAATAACTATCCCATATTTTGGAAGAATAACATGTTAGCTCTTTAACGCAGTCTAAGGTAGTGTGTTGGGACAGCCTTGATCTTCATTCTCTGTGCCTCAATTTCCTCATCTGTAAAATACTAATAATAGCACTATCATATTTATGAAGAATTAACTGTGATTGTCGGCCAATGATAATAATGCTTGTCATAAAGTAAGGACTGACAAAATGTAGCTCTGCCGATTATTCTCTTCTATATCATATTCTGCAGCTACGGTTTGTGGGTGCAAGAGGTAGTTACTTATCCTCTCTCTGGAATCTTTCTGTGGAATGTCCATCATAACCCCATTATTCATTTCTTTTGGATGTTTGGCCTCTTGGTTACAAGTATGTACATTATGGCTCTCTTCTTGCTTGGAACTGGAAGTGAGAAGCTGGCTTGAATTAAGATCTGTGAATTATCTTGTTTTCTTGGTAAAGTGGGATTGATTTTATTCCAAATAATATTTGTTTGTTTTCTAAGGGAGGAAACTTCTGGCCTCAGTTTCCTTAGATACTTTTGAATCTTGCTTGGTGTTTTTAATCACTGAAGAGAGATTGAGCTCATTTCTCTGGAATAGATTTCAGTTTATATTCTGAAGTTTTAATTTCATTTGGAAGCCGGAGGCTGAATGATTATCTCTTTATAGTAAGTGTATTGGCAGGGGAAGCTGGCTGCTACTGTAACCCCCAAACCTCAGTGGCTTATCACGCTGACTTTTGTTTTTTGCTTTTAACACAGTTGGGTGAAAATAAGGATGGCAGTTCTGCCACTATCCGGTGCCTCTGCCACCCTCTCAGTCCACAGAGTCCTGCACTGGACTTTCTGCATGTGATTAGCAGATGCAGGAAGAAGACAGTATGCCAGGCGCAGGGCCAGCTTCCTAGGCCACACTGGACAGAACATGTACCTCTTCTGCCTATGGTCCTTGGTACAGAACTCACCACAGGGCGGCACCTAACTGCAAGCAAGGCTGGGAAATGGAGGCCAGTAACATGCTCAGAAAGACAAAGGAAATGACTGGTGAACAACTAGTTACTGCCAAAGCACGATAGTTAGTTCAACCAATTTTTATATTATGGAACATTTCTGAGATAGAATACACGCACATATGTGGAAGTTACAAGAATAGCAACATGAGTACTCCGTTTGAGAAATGATATATTACCAATGCAGTTGATGTCTTCTATTACACATGCCTCTTCGCCTCTGCTTGCATCTCTTTCTGTGTTGCTCAGGAGCAAACACTGTTTTATTAGCTTTTTGGTTATCATCTCATGACAGATACATTTATGCCCATAGGTTAACATTTTTTGTTATTTTTGGCCTTTATACAAATGGTATCTATTGTATGTATTCTTTGGTGAGTTTTTTCACTCATCTTTATAATTCTGAAATTCATTCACGTTGATGTGTGTAGCTGTAACTCACCCATTTTTCCTCCTGTATGGTATTCCATTGGCTGGAATAACCACAATACAGTTATTCAGCTTCCTGGGCATTTGCGTTACTTTCAGGACCTTTTTCTTTTTGCACGCAATGCTGCTATGAATATTCTTGTACATATCTCTTCCTCTACATTTGTAAATTACTGTAAAGTATGAATCTTGCTGCTATACCAGTATACCACTCTATTAAAATTGTATGCAGTAGTATGTCTTTTGTAAGGAAAAGTTAATAATTTAGATTTCCATTTACTCTTCCTAGGTTGGTGTGAGTGTGTTGCTATTGAGTGCTGCCTTCATGGAGTGCGAACTAAATCAGACTAGAACATTTTAACTCCAGAGGTCCGCCATACTTCTTTGATTTTTTAAGAAAATTTTAAAAATAAATCCCTGAAGTCACAGTTGTACTTCTGTTAGCTATCTCACTCTGTGCAATGTGGCTAAGTTATTTTGGTGGGGGGTTCTATATTATGTTCACGGCATATCACTTTTCTGATGTGTAGAGTTCTATGTGACAGAGCTAGATTGATGTCGGAGATAAGAGAGTCCTCCAAATTATTTTTTCTCCCCACTGACTAGTTAAGCGAATTTCCAACTTCCTAGCCTTATTCTTGTGATTTAAGGCTTTATTTTCTTTTAAAAAGCAAATTGTCCTTCTGACAATACGTAAGGAATAAGCAAACTAATCATTTAAGAAAAGCAGAAATCATCTTAATTCCAGAATCAGAAAAAAATGTGTCCAAGACTCACAAATGGAGATAATTTGATGGGAAAAATAATGTTTTTAGTGGCATCATCATAGCAAATGACAGGGTGACTTTCACAGGCCTGTTTGTGACGGTGCCGCCTACCCAGGCAGATGGCACCACCCGATGTGATGCTGAGTCACAGCTGTCTCTCAGTGGGATGAATCGATGAGTTTCACATTAGAATAACCTTCCCACAGCCCAGAAGAAGGGCAGTGTTTTTCATAATAAGAAAAAGAAACAGTGAAAAATTAGACAGGCTCCTAAATAAGAGTCATGGAGGAAAAACACCTATTATTGTAGCACGGCCTGATGAAGTTTTGGCACATGGCTCATTCCTCCAATACTGATCTTGTCATTCAGCATCAATTTCTGGTTTCTTGCTCAGATGACTCAGAGTCACATATACCTAGAATTTGCCTTCATGGGGAAATCCTTTCAAGGTTTACAGGCCTAACGTATCTGGGACAGGCAGTGGAGAAGACTGACATTTTAAACCTCATGTTTATTAATTATATGTTTGAAAAAAAGTCCTGCAATTTTAAACCACATGATAGTGGAGGGAATTTATTTTTCATTTATAAAATTATGTTATTGTAACAATTTTTCTTTGAAAGGAGATGAGACAGGGTGAATAGGGAATTTCTTAACTCCTTTTTGCAATTCGCTCCCTAGTTGTGAATAGTTACTCAGTCCTTGGGCTCTTCTGAATCTATTTGTAGCTAGATATCCTGGTGGCCTAAAAGACAAAGTGCTAGTACCCAGCAGTCAATAGCTAAGGCTTTAGGACCCAAATACCTGGGTTTGAATCCTAACCGTGTCAACTTCGGCATGGTCCCAAATCTATCTGTGCCCTCAGTTTTTTTAATTTGTGAAATAGAGATGTTCATACTAATATTTAATTTTTAGTGTTTCAGTAAGGCATTAAACAAATATAGCTCAACAAACCCATAAACCCTGTTAAATTATTCTCCTCCTCAACAAATATTAGCAAGTCTACCCTCCGCCAGACACCATGCTAAGTGCTGGTAATATAAAGATCATATTACTGCCTTGGGAAGGAGCATCTAATAGTTCAGTGGAGAGACACTTTCTGTAGGGTAAAAAATGCATTCAGATTTCAGGAGGCGCCATTCTTGTGTTGGTACACTATTTACTTTCTTTACGTCACCCTAAGTCCTCCGTAAGTTTTTTTTTGTCTTACTCTGTCTGATCTGCTCTAACAAAATACCAAAGACTGGGTGGCTTACAAATAATGGAAATTTATCTCTCACAGTTCTGCAAGCTGAGAAGTCCAAAAATCAGTGCACTGGCAGATTCTATGTGTGGTGAGAGCTGCTTTCTTATTCGTGGATGGTGCCTTCCAGCTGTGCCTTCACATGTTAGAAGGGGTAAGGGGTCTCTCTGGGGCCTCTTTGATAAGGGCACTAATCTCATTTATGAGTGCTCCACATTCATGACCTACTCAGCTCCTAAAGACCCCACCTCCTAATACCATCACATTGAGGATTAGGATTTTGGTGGAGGGGGACACAACCATTTAGACCATGGCAATTTTAAAACAGTGTTACATATATATATATATATATATATTTATTTTACTACAAACATCCTTTCTATAAATTAAGGTAAAGATAAATAAATCTACCTTCATTATGATATTCTTTAACTTCATTTAGGCTCTCTGAGCTCCAGCTGAGTTGTGACAGAGGCAGGTGAGGACTGAAAGGCCAGAAGGGATTCAAGTCAGACGCATAGAGAGCCCTTGGTCTTGGCAAGTTCTTGCAGCTAATAAAAGAAGAATTTTTCCAACATCCCTGCCATTTCATTCAAGCACTGGGGAAGAACATACTTCTGTCTCATCTCTTCCCCCTGGGTGATATGACCTATGTTTCCCATTTGGGTGAGTTTAATATTTTCAAGGTCACCCTTCAGGTGCGGCCTGTGACCATTTACCCTCCTGGGAGCTCCTGCTTACAGACTGTAGGCATTCCCCTCTCCTCTGAGCCTCACTGGGGAAGCTCTGTTCTGCAGAGAGGACATACAGAGGGGATGTGCCTAGAGTTATTTAGCTGCTGTGTTGGGACCAACTCGGGGGAGTAGGACTAGGACACCCAATTTGACCTCAAGCTCAGTCTATCCCAATACAACTTTACCAGTTTGGATGCCTAAGCAAATCATATGTCTGTTTCGACACAAAATCCAGCAGAAAGAGGTCTGTAGGTTGAACTCTCTGTTTTGCCATTTACCAGCTCTGTTATCTTATGGAACTTATTTTACTCTCTAGACTGTAAGAACGACAGCGTATTCATTTCCTATTGCTGCTATCACAGATTGCCCTGGACTTAGTGGCTTGCAATAGCACGCATTTATTGTCTTACAGTTCTGAGGATCAGAAGTTCAACACATGTCTTATTGGGATAAAGCAAGGTTTTGGCAGGACCGTATTCTTTCTGGGAGGCTCTAGGGGAGGATCTGTTTCTTTGCCTTCTCTAGTTTCTTCCAGAGGCCACCTGCATTCTTCGGCTTGTGGTCCCTTCCACTTTCTTCAAAGCCAGCAGCATAGCATCTCCAGACCTTGTTCCTACTCTGACACTTCTGCCTACCTCTTAGAAGGACCCATTTGGTTATACTGGGACCACCCCAATAATCTAGGATGATCTTTCCATCTCAAGATTCTTAAATTAATCCCACCTACAAAGTAAAGTCTCTTTTGCCACGTAAAGTAACATTTTTACAAGTTCAGGGATTAGGACATGGACGTCTTTGGTGGGGAGAGCATTATTCTGCCTTCCATAGAGGGTTTGACTGGATAATTTCTAAATTATTTTCTACTCATATATATTTTTATTGTGAATTAGGTTTGCAGATCTTATGATTTTTCACACTCTCATGTCTTCATAAAAAGATAGTTTACTTCCGACCTAAATCCTTATATTACCCTCTCCATCTTTGCCCTTATTTCACCTTCTCTTTATTCCCGCAGAAACCCATTAATAACTACTTGCCTCTATACAGATCTTTGATTCACTATTTAAACTCAGTATTAGAAACAAATCCAGCTTCTAATTTCCTCATGCCCCTTCTGTTGTTTAAATAATATTAATTTAGTCTGATATGCTCTTTGCAGTTCAAATATTATTCTTTGCTGACTTTTTATCTTATCAAACCTGCTTATTCATAAGTGATGGAAAAAAAGACTTAGCCACCCTGCCTATCCCCCTTTCTCTATATAGTAAGGGTAGTTTAATCTAGTGAAATCTTAAGGATTAAATAAATATACATTTTATGTAGAATACTCAACTGGGTTTTAGGATGAGAAATATGAGGTAGCATGTACCCTGCCATCTAGCTGAATACTTGCAAAATATGATAGCAGAGTTTCACTGTTCTGAAGACGTTTGCAGAGTGCTTCTGGAATTGGCTAATTAGCTAGAGCTTGTTTCCTTCTTACTACTCCTCATTGCATTGTTTGCCTTACCATAAAATCATCAAATGGAATTTCAAAAACATCAACATATATTTTCTTTTTTACTGACTCTTCTCATCAGGAGAGAACCTCATTTTTAAACAGCTGTTTTCCTGATTTTGTCTTGGTTGATGCAATGCTTTTTAAACTGTGGATGAAATAAGGGGATGGGAAGTGTCAAGAATACTGATATTTTATCAGGCCCTTATTTAGGCATTTATGAAGAAGACGGTGATTACTTATTCATTCCCAAATTCTCTACCTCCCATTTAAGTAAGTGTCTGCCTGCTTCTGCTAATTGTCAAATAATGAAAAGACCCACCCCTCAAAAGATTCTCTGAAAATGTAGCAACTATGGTGATGACTAAATTTCTTCAAGTGACACCTGGAAAAAGAAAGTATTTTGTTTCTGTTTGCTGTGAGAGCACAATTTTCAGACCTTCTCAATAGGGCTTGAATTTCACTACAGCTCTTCAAAGAGCTGCTATTATTTTGGGCTACTTCTGGCAATTGCCATGAAAATGATAAACTGCTAAGGCCTGAAGTCTTGACACAAACTGTCACTATCAATGCGTGTTTTTGTGTGTGTGTGTGTGTGTGTGTGTGTGTGTGTGTGTGTGGTTATCAGCTCTGATGTGCTAATTCCGTGTTACCCCTTGTTCCTTAGACCTTTTCCTTAACATTTATATAAAATCAAGGTAAAAAGCATGCCATAGGCTTCCTTGCAGGAATTCATCATCTTGAAAGGAAGAAGGATCCTTCCAACTGTTTTTTTCTTAATCAGGGCCACCCCTTAGGTGTGCAAAGCCTGAGGCAAATATTTATTTTTTGCAGCACCTGTGTCTACATAAACACTGTTAAAAATTATTACAATATTCATGAGGTCCCACATAGTGCCTTCTAAATGAAGACTTGGAATAATAAGAGAAGATGTACTTAAGCATTTGTTTATTGTCCAATCAGAGCCTGTGAGGATTCTTTGCAGTGGTCAGGCACCACTTCGTCATGTTCTTAATTGTTTTTGTTTTTGTTTTTGTTTTTTGAGACAGAGTCTCGCTTAGTTGCCCAGGCTGGAGTGCAGTCACGCTATCTCGGCTCACTGTAAGCTCCACCTCCTGGGTTCACAGCATTCTCCTGCCTCAGCCTCCTGAGTAGCTGTGACTACAGGCACCTGCCTCAGCCTCCTGAGTAGCTGTGACTACAGGCGCCTGCCACTACGCCAGCTAATTTTTTGTATTTTTAGTAGAGACGAGGTTTCACCATGTTAGCCAGGATGGTCTCGATCTCCTGGTCTCATGATCCTCCCGCCTCAGCCTCCCAAAGTGCTGGGATTATAGGCATAAGCCACCGTACCTGGCGCATGTTCTTAATTGTTAAATGTAATAAGGTACATTTATTACCTTATACTGAGAATAAGGTAGCAATAGTGCCGTTGTTCACAATGCCATGGCCATGACTCTCTGGACCCTATTTGTGCTAAAATAATGTTGACCTTTTTGCCTTTGAAGCTTCTCAGTACCATTTACTTGATGTTGGTTGCATCATTACTCATGACCTGTATTATTCACCCCACTGTCCACAAATCCTGGCTTCCAGAGATTCTCTCAAAGGTAGGTATGAGGCTTCATCGATAGCGACAAATACAAACCTTGTTCAGAGTACACAGAAAATGTGAACAATAGCCCATGGAATAAATTCCAGTCACCTTGAATTTATTGTGTGGATTTCTGTAGCATAAACATAGCACAAATACATCTTCCATCCATGTCTCCTCTTGCACTCTTTAGGCCATAATCCCTGCATTCCTAGATTGTGAAACCTTTCAATGTTGATCAACAACGTGCCTTTCACACATGGCTGCCACCAAGGGCCATAAGTGGAGAGAAAGGGGGAATAGGTGGAGAGAGAAAAGCAATTCTTGAAAGCAAAGTGTATTCCTTATCCAACATGGCTTCAGATTAACCCAAAGAGCACCTTGTCACTATATGGATGGGAAGGGCCCATTGGCACTGGGGAGCAGTGAATGTCCTAGGAAGAGATAGGCACAGCCACCCTGCAGGGACACCTGCTACATGGTGCATAGCTGGAAAAGGGTGGGGTGACTGTCCTGAGTGCCAGTGTGGGGATGAAGAGGGATCTACCTATTAAAAGATGCCCACCTCACCCTGCCAACCGAAGGTGCTCTAGACCCACATGCAGAGAACCCACAACACACACTGCTCAAGCCCCAGGGTTGGTCCAAAGCATGACGTGTCCTTTGTTTGTTGGGAATGAAAGTCTGTCCAAATCAGCATGTCAGCAGTATTCTTCTGGTAGTTCAATTACCATACTGGATGATGAAAATGATCCACTTGCTTACAACAATGCCCCAGCCATAGAACTTCAAGAACACTGCATAGGTACAACTCAGGGCATCTGGTCAACCTCACTTTTAGGAGAGGTGGATTTTTGGGATTAGACGTTTGGAGAGCACCTCAAAGGAAAGGAACAGAAACAGGATCATGACCAAGACTCCTGGGTCTTGACCAAGGCTTGGGGCATGTGGCTCCTGCTGGTTCCAGGCAGAAGAGGGGGACTTGGATGAAAATACTGAGGATGGTACTTTAAAGAACAGGACCCCCTTGAAATGCAGCAGCAGTCCTACTTCCTCGTATCCAATGGCTTTAAGTGATAATGGTAGTGTGTACGTGAGGGTTAGACTGATTATATGGGTGCAAATTTTTATTTATTTTAGTACTAACTGGCTGGTTGCATTCTGCTTCCCTCTGTCATCTGTCATCCATTCATTAAGCAGTAACTGACCACCTTTGATGTGCCCATCAGGGTCAACTTATCCATTAAGCACTAAGGTCAACAGTACTCTTAGGAGTACAGAAAAATGCTCTAATTGCTTTTATGAACACAAGAAGAAAATGAAGTTTTAGGTGCAAGAACATCTTTTAACATATAATATTAAACTATTCCTCTTTATACTAACAGCCACAAGGTATATTTTAAAATATTTTTATGGAGGAAAAGGCCCACTGAGGCTAAAATGTCCAAAGCCTAGGGAGATCATAATGGAGCCCTGGTGATCAGCCCCACACTAGAGGCTGGGGCTGCAGCAGTGAGCAGAAAGCAGTCCATAGGAGTTGGAGGAAGATGGAAAAGAACACAGAAAGTTACATTATGAAATAACGCATTATTGCAACAGAGTTAAGCCCAGGGAACTTACAAACAGGCTTGTAGCAAGGTTGGGGGTTGGCAGTGGGTGTGTCTGTGTGAATCGGTGATGGATTGGAGGCAATTGCCTCATTGCTTTATATTGTATAGCTAGTCCACTAGGGTTTTATCTATTATTCTTGTTATTGATGCAGATGATGATCCAAGTAAATTATGGGCAATTATTAAACTCAGCTACTGGTAGAGATTTAACGTTGATACTGGCTGCTTTGAAATATAAGCATCCCATCTGAAAGTATTTTGAAATAATTGTGAAATATGTAATAAATGTACATAAAACTTGCTACCTGGCTCTGTGTTCATGATTACTTCCAGGTTCTTTAAGCTATCCAAATCAGTAGTAATCCTAATATACTATATTTGAGCTGTTGAGACTGGAATAGACACCTCCAAGTGGTGCCTTTTTAAAAACCAACCAAGGTAATAATCTCATTACCTCTCAACCTAGTCCCCAAAGGACAACTTTGTATTTTAGTAAGACTTTTTTGTGACTTCTTACTATAAAATAGTAACAATAATAGAAAGAAAACCTTCTGTACATTTGTTTTGCCATAGAAGGTAACAAGACTGATATGGTTTGGATTTGTGTCCCTGCCCAAATCTCATATTCAGTTGTAATTCCCAGTGTTGGAGATGAGGTCTGGTGAGAAATGGTTGGATTACGGGGGCAGTTTCCCATGGTTTAGCACCATACCCCCTTGGTACTGCATAATGAGTGAGTTCTCGTGAGATCTGGTTGAGTGCGTAGCATGTTCCCCCTCCCCGCTTGGTACTGCAAAATGAGTGAGTTCTCATGAGATCTGGTTGAGTGCGTAGCATGTTCCCCCTCTCTCTCTTATTCCTTCTCTAGCCATGTAAAACATGCTGGCTTCCTCTTTGCCTTCTGTCGTGATTGTAAGTTTCCTGAGGCCTTCCCAGAAGCTGAGTTGAAGTCATCATGCTTCTTGTATAGATTGTGAAACTGTGAGCCAATTTAACCTCATTTCTTCATAAATTATCCAGTCTCAGGTATTTCTCTATAGCAGTGAGAGTGCTAATACAAATGCTAATATATACGCTGCATTCGTTTGCATGACTCATTAGTTTAGGTCGTATTTGATAATACCCAAGTTTCTTTCAAACCATAAAAGTTTAATTTATTTACATTTTATTTAATGAACGCAGGCACTCAGTAAAAGATATGTACTTCATTCAGCAAGTGAACATTTACTGAGCATTCACTATTGTGCCAGACACAATACCACTTTACCAGGTACTGGGGATATTTAAGCAACACACAGCCCTTATCCTCAAAGGACTCATGATTTGGGGGAGGTTGTAGGCAAGAAAAACAGTGGTTATGAAACGGGTAAGGTTCCCTTGTCTTCCTCGCAGGGTGTGCGCTTGGAGGGTGACTGGCTTCTTCGGTGCCCTGCTGCTCAAACCTCTAGGGGAGCATACAGACAGGCAGGCTGTGGGGCTCTGACCCCACGGCAGTGTCTAGGGGTGAATGTTTACAGCTTCTGAAGCCTCAGTGGGCGTGTGTTACAGGGTGCTCTCTTAGTTTGCCATCTATAGGCGGCTTGTGTTAACCAGCTCAATTAGACCCTCTACCTTATCCCAAGGACAGAAGGCTTCTGTATTCCGGGTTCCTGCCTTGGTGTACCGGAAGAATTGGATCACATGTGGGCTTGGAAAATGAGTGTGAAGTTTTGTTGAGTGGAAGTAGCTCTCTGTTGATGGGGGAGGCAGAGGGAGATGGTTTTTCTCTGGAGTTGGGCTGCTTAATACCTGGCTCTCCTTCAATTGCCCTGGCCAAACTCTGCCTCATCCCATAGGTCAATAGCCTGCTGGCTTGCCGGTGTCTGTTGGTGTGCTCTTCCACCAGCGTGCTCCCTCTACATCCCCTTGCCATCCAGCCCCTTGTGTCTTCTGCTGATGTGCTCCTCTCAACCTCTGGCTGCCTGTGTGTCTGCCTGCTAGGGTCTTGGGTTTTTATAGGCCCAGGATCGGGGCATGGCAGGCCAGGGTGGTCTCGGAAACTGCAACATTCGGGCAGGAAGGCGAGAGAGGCTGTCCTCACCTAGGTCCATGGGGGTGGAGCCCAAGCAAGGGACCCACATTTTTCTACCCAGCACTTCCCTGCCTCGCTTCCGTATCAGTTACAATTACTGTTATGGTTACCTTCAATGGCTGATAGAACTTCCACTTACAGTTTAGTTTGAATATTGAGATTTCTGATGCCACATACTAATAGAAAGGGTATGAAATGGTTAATTACTTGCAAAATTGAGATCTCTGAGGTGAGAAAAGCAAGACTTTCAAGCAGGTCTAAAATGGCTTAAGGGCAAGGAAAGGAGGCTCACACTAGGTTTTTGTTGTGATTCCAAAATGAGGCTGGAATAGTGGACTTGTGTGGCTTGAATCTCCCACTGGCATCAAAGAAGGGAGCACCAGGTTTCTTGATCAGCTTATCCAGATACTTGGCACCAGGAGGTGAGGAAAGAGGGCTTTCAAAATCAAACGCCAAAAACATGGAGTCAGTCTCCTCTTTAAAAATGCGGTGTGATCAGAAGTTCTATAAGGGAACTTTGCAAAGGGTGCTCACCTCACATGGACATTTAACTCAGTCTTGGAGGGTTCAAATACTGTCCCTGGAGAAAAATGCTCTTGAGCTGCTTCACAAAGGGTGAGAGGAAGGGGGAGAGGAAGAACAAGAGGATGTTCATCATGAAATTTAACTCAAGGAAGGATGTTCAAGGTGGAAGGTATTGTGTTTGAAGCACCAAAGGGTGAAAGTGCAGAGTACCTGAGATTGGAGTGAATTTATAGGATAGGTAACATGTAGTGTTACAGCAGTAGATGCACCTAAAAGGTATGAAGTTTGAGCTTCATTCTGAGGATGAAGGAGAATAATTGTAGAGTATTCATCAGATTTTCATTTTGGAAGGTGACTATTCTATTTCGAAGGCTATTTGAGGTTAAACAATAAGGGAAGACAGAATCTATGAACTGTAAGAGATAAATGACTTGATCAGTTAACCTCTTGATAATTGCTGTCTTAGTTTAAGCAGTTTTTCTCAACATAGTCTTACTGTCTTTCTAGTAAAGGTGTGTAGTGAGGAGCAAGGAAGGAGATGGGGTAAGAAAGTTTTGGTCAATCTTTTCAACCAACAGATATCTCTATGCTCTCTCAAACCATTCTGATACAACCCCTAGGGGAAGGAATTTTCTGTGTTTTGAAAACACAAAAACCTGCCGGGATGATGTGGTTGTATGTCAACCTCATCCTAGCAAAGAATTACTGAGTTAATAAAGTAAAGCTCTGAGAGTGAATTTCAGGCTTGGGTCTGGTGCGGACAGGGTATTGAGCTAAAGGATGGAAGGACACCATGAATAACTGTTACACTGTAATGCTTTACTGGAGTGTTGCAATCACAGAAAAGCAGGCTCCCTAGAGTGGTTATAAAAAATAAGAGACTTTGCCCCAATTATTTAAAAATGTAGAGTAGTAGAAAGAAAATGAGATCTGAAATTGTCAAGAAGGCCTGGGACCCTGAAGGGAAACTAAGGAAAGCAAAGTCCTGATGTGTTCATGTCACTAGACTCCCTTCCTCCTATTTTTGATATGAGAACTAAAAAAACCTTCAAGACATTTGAAAATGGGAGACAAATACTAATCAGATATTTTACAATATGTAGCCACAGTTTCTTAACCAGATTCTCTTAAAACGTTCTCAGCCAGTGGTCTTTGTTTTCTGCCCACATTTCAGGTAGGTCTCCTGGAAATCTTTGTGCGACACTGGAATTAGCTGCCATCGAACCGTGGGCTCTGTGCTGTTGGAGCCAAGAGAAAAGAGTCATAAGTGCTGGAACTGGTCTACTGAGCAAAGGCTGCTTTTTTTTCAAAGCAGGAGGCTGTGGAGTTGGGGGAGGGGAGTTTGATTAAAGGAAGAAAACCTTCTGTGACCAAGGCAACCAGAAGGCCCCCAAAAGCCTGTGGGAGCCTGGGGGAAGAGGCATGAAGAAGTGCTTTAGATTTGTTACATCAAGATGTTAATGTTTTTAATCAAGGTTCCTAGGTGACCCTCAGGCAATTAACTCACGGTCCAGTTGTCCTATTATGTATCTTCAGCTGATTCTTCTCTTTGTACATTCTCTTCTCTTTTCCCGACCACCACTACTAAATTTGAGAAGTGGTTATGAGCTGCTACATCAGCATTAATTTAATCCTAGTACTTAATTCATTTCTTTCTCTTTTGTAGCTGGTTGAAAAAAGGGAGGAAGTTATTTCAATCAAGGTTTTATCCTTTTGAGAGAAGGATAATTTAAATATGTGAAACATGGTATTTCTAAAACCAGAGAAGGTAGCCTTATGAAATAATTCTGACTATATGAATGAGTCCACATTTCATTTTCATTGCCAGATGCATACAACAAGAGCTGAACTAGCTTTCTATTTTATTTATTTATTTATTTATTTATTTATTTATTTAAGACCGAGTCTCGCTCTGTTGCCCAGGCTGGAATGCAGTGGCATGAACTCGGCTCACTGCAAGCTCTGCCTCCTGGGTTCATGCCATTCTCCTGCCTCAGTATCCCGAGTAGCTGGGAGTACAGGTACCAGCCACCATGCCCGCCAATTTTTTTTTTGTATATTTTTAGTAGAGATGGAGTTTCACCATGTTAGCCAGGATGGTCTCAATCTCCTGACCTCATGATGTACCCGCCTTGGCCTCCCAAAGTGCTGGGATTACAGGCGTGAGCCACCATGCCTGGCCGAGCTGAACTAGCTTTCTAGATCAATGTTCATTCAAGTAATTATAGGAAAATGGTTATAAAAGTACTGATTTTAAAAATTATAATTTTGAGAGCATAATTGCAAATGTATGCCTTATTGGTAGTAGACATTATTTTTAGGATTACATGAATTTAAGAACAAGGCAAATTGACAGCTTACTTTTAATGATACAGGTTGATATCAAACTTTGAACTGAAAATAAAAGTCCAGAAAAATATAAGTAAGAAAGTATTTAATAAAATGACATTTAAATAGAAGAAACATATTTTGTAACTCAACTTGCTGTCTAACACTATTCTTGAAATATTTTACACTGCATTCTGTTACTCTCATCTAGTACTATTTAAATGTTTGCTCATCAATTAGTTGGTGGGATGTTGGTTCATTAGAAGACAAGATTAGTTGCATATTACTGATGATTCATCAGGGCAAATGTGTTTCATTAATGGAACAGAGTACTTTGAATATGGCCAGCACAGAAAGTACTCAAATATTCACTGAAACTTTAAAAAACATATACTGCGTAGGACTGCCAAGAGAATAGACTTGACCCACTAGGGAGGATTTATAGTGTCAGGTCTTAACATTTATAGTGTTAGACTTTCAGCTAAATTTCTAGGAGTTAAGTTTTCCAGAGGAGACGATACCCAGGCACTTTGGCAATATGCTTAAAATTAGAAAGAAAGAATAGCTGTCCATTCATTGCTGCTGTCCTCAGCATTTCTATGGAATATGGTGGCTCACCTGCTACCTTCCAGGTAAATTCCTGAAGATAGTTCACTGTGTAGCTCTGATTTTGCCAGCTGCAGAACAGAATGGGAAGGAGAAGTGAAGAATGGTTCTTCTTGGTGCTAAGTGTTCTGATTTTCATGACATTGCTCACTGTGTTTTGAATACTTGTTCTAGGAACAGTGACAGATTTGCACAGATGTAGCTATACTCCTTCAGCTGTCTTCTTGATTGCTAATCGGGATTTATGAGTTAGTTTTTCTAAGATTTAGGAAGGTATCTGTGCCATATCTTACAGTGGGCCTAAGGTTCCAGGCCTATTTATTATCTGACTGTAATTTATCCCTCTGTGTGCTCTTTACCCTGATGGAAAAAAGTTGGTATAAAGTATCCACCATTTTTCACTGTTAAATGTATGTATCAGGGAGGGCGTTCCAGGATGGCAGAATAGGAACAGCTCCGGTCCACAGCTCCCAGCATGATCGATGCAGAAGATGGGTGATTTCTACATTTCCAACTGAGGTACCTGGTTCATCTCATTGGGACTGGTTGGACAGTGGGTCCACGGAGCACAGTGCAGTGGACAATGCATCCCACGGAGGGTGAGCTGAATCAGTGTGAGGAGTGCAGTGCAGTGGACAGTGCACCCCACGGAGGGCGAGGTGAATCAGTGTGAGGCATAGCCTCACCAGGGAAGCACAAGGGGTCGGGAGATTTCCCTTCCCTAGCCAAGGGAAGCTGTGACAGACTACCTCGAAAAATGGGCACTCTCCACCCAAATACTGTGCTTCTCCCAAGGTCTTAGCAACTGGCAGACAAAGTGATTCTTTCCTGCGCCTGTCTCAGTGGGTCTCACGCCCGTGGACCCTTGCTCACTGCTAGCACAGCAGTCTGAGAGCTATCTGTGAGGCTGCAGCCTGGCTCAGGGAGGGGCGTCTGCCATTGCTGAGGCTTGAGTAGGTAAACAAAGGGGCCAGGAACCTCGAACTGGGTGGAGCCCACCATAGCTCAGCAAGGCCTACTGCCTCTAGACTCCCAAGTATCTGGGACTACAGGCGTGCACCACCATGCCCAGCTAATTTTTGTGTTTTTAGTTGAGACAAGGTTTCGCCACATTGGCCAGGCTGGTCTCGAATTCCTAAACTCAAGTGATCTGCCTGCCTCAGCCTCCCGAAGTGCTGGGATTGCAGGCATGAGCCACCGTGCCTTGTCACTCTGCGGTTATTCTTACATTTCCTTTATAATGTGAACTCTTTCCATAAAATGATGCTATTCCTTTGGCAACCTACACAGCTGATTTTATTGAGCAGTATTATTATGCTAGTTATGCTCTATTATTCTTTTGGGCATACCAGTTTTTGTTGAATGAGCTCAGGGCCTAAACCAAATGTAAAATGTGTGTGTGTATACACACACACATATATTTGCATGCATGTACGTGTGTGTATATATGTATATATACTTATATAGATATCTGCTTTCAAATACTCTTTGAAATAGAAAGGCCCCAACTAGATTTCATAATTATTTCTCCCTCTCCACACTTAACACATTTTTGTTTTTAGCATTTCCTTTTCTCATTTCCCGTGGACATAGTTCTAGGTTTCAAGGCTTATTTATTCTCCTTGTGCATGTACATTTCATACATTTCTAATCTGAAAGCTTCTGTCATTCTCAAGAAGGCAAAGCTAATGAAAACTCACATCAACATGGTGCACAGGCAGAACTAGCCCACAGAAGCCCCGCTGGTTGGTCAAGGCTGGTTCAAGACTCCTTTTGCCAAGATACTGCTGCTGCTACTAATCCCCTCCTAGCTCCTTGGAGTACAGCCCAGAAAGGACAGGTGAGTTTGGGCCCTGACAAGGTTATCAGAAAAGTCCCAACACCAAAGACTAAAAATCTGACACTCACAATCCTCACAATGGAGTCAACACAAAACAGAAAGTGATCCTGTTCTTGTAATCTTAGCTCTGCCCAGGTCACCATCTTGCCTGGCTGGTTTTGTTGATGCCAGCATAATGTGACACAGATTCCAAAGGCACAGCCATTTCCAGGACCAGAGGGTGGTGGATTATATAACCAAGCTGGGTAGTGTCAGGTTTATCAAAGGCTGATAACTAACAACTTGCAGCTACTTGCCTTGGCCCAAAATGAGGCGGAGTGAAACAGGTCAAAAATCTGCACAGTCACATTGAACACATAGTTTATTATAATTTATTTTCTATGCAAAATCTATAGTTCCTTAATACTCTTTATCAGCTGCATCTCAAAGCTGATGATGGTACAGGAAACAATCGTGTAATAAGACCCCTAAAACGGTGCAAATGTTTGAGTACATAAAAGGGCCCGCAGTTGGTGAATTAGCAACCTGAATTCAAATTTTAAATTATGTAACCTCAGGATATACAGTTGACAGAAGACAAAGCACCAAATATTTAAACAGGAAAAAGTAAAGGTTACATTTCAATCAGTAATGCAATAATTTATTTAAAATGCAGAGAGTCATCAACTCAGCCACCAATACTTACGACTTGAGAATGTTGAGTTCTATGACCCATGGGAAGGATCTGGATTTCACCTTGTGTCTAAAAGGGAATATTTATTTTAAAATTTTCCCATTCTTTACCCCATATTGGCCTGATTATCTGTATTGTGGCTTACAGAATTTTATAGACAAAGTTGAAGTGAGGGAGAAAGCAAAGAATGGGCTCATAAAAGGGAATTTGCCCAGATCTAGTCCTGAAAGACCTACAGGATCCTGCATTTTTTTCAGGTGTTTCACTAATTTTAAAGATTCTGTGAAGTCTTATTCTAGATTCAGGCTCAAGTAAAAATCTAAAATGATCAAAGTCTGCGCATGTGCCTTTGGTCTCAATTTTCACACACTCTCCTCTTGGCACTGGCCAGAGCTAGCCTATCTTTTTGGGAAGATACTGGTAGAAGATAATTGAGTTACAAACTATGGGAATTATTTTGAACTTAAACAAAAATGTGTATTATATTAACTATTATTAAGAAGAATGATATATTACACATGTAGGGAGTCTCATCACTTTTTAAGACATTGTCGTGTCTATCGAACAACTTTACCAAGCAGATCAAGAAAACATTAGCCTCATTGCATAGAGCAATTTACTGTAGCTCTAAAAAGATAAATAATTTACTCAAGAAAACTTAGAAAGTGGGTAGCCCAATGCACTTTCCATCACAAGGCTTTTATGAGTCTTTCCAAAGTGTGTTCCTTGGAACACTAGTTGTATCAGACAGAATAATGGCCCCTTCAAAGTTGTCCACATCCTAATCCCTGGATCCTGTGACTATATTACTTGACATTTCAAAGGGTAGTTATGATTGCAGGTGGAATTATGGTTGCTAACCAACTGACCTGAAAATAGAGAGTTTATCCTGGATTATTTGGGTAAGCCCATTATAATCACAGGGTCCTTGAAAGTAGAAAAGGGTGTAGAAGAAGTGCTGCCCTGTGAGAAGGGACCAGTCTGTTGTTGTCTCTAAAGGTAAAGAAAGGGGGCCCTGAGTCAAGGAATGCAAATGGCTCTAAAAGTTGGAAAAGTTAAGGAAATGAACTCTCTCCTAGAACCTTCGGAAAGGAATGCAGACACCTTGACTGTGGCCCAGTGAGATCTGTGTCAGATTTCCATCTAAGAACTATAACACAATATATTTGTGTCGCTATAAGTTACTCAATTTGTGGTACTTTGTTAAAACAGCAGTAGAATACTCATGCACCAGTCCTGTGACATGTTTTATTAACAAGTGTTTTCTAAGACAATGGTATGGCGGTAAAGAAAACCTGTCAGTAACTATCAATTTCTATGGCATAGCTAACTCCCACCATGGCCAATTTCAAACTACCACAGGGACATCACTGAACTCCGAGTTGGAAAGAGATGCCACAACCTTGAGCTGGTATGGGCCAGCTGCAGCAAACCACTAGAGTAAGTTTGGGAAACTGCATACTTACACATATTAGCTTTATTAGAGGTAGCTCTTCAGATAAGACATCTGCTTAACTTTACTTAACTCAGCATTCCAAACTGATTTGACATTTTTCCCCTAAATAATACACATTGTGTGGAAACTTGGAAAGTCAGTGACAAAATTGTTACCAGCTGCTCTGTCTGCTGTCTCCCAACTCAGATTTTTTTCCGCTCTGCCAAAACGTGCCCCCAGTTTGTGAACAGATTTTACTTTTTTTATTGTGATCTATCTCATAATACTTGGGGACAATGAGTCTAGGGGCCATTCCTAGGAGGAACAGAACTAGGAGGAAGTCACTGTGGCTAGCCCTTTGTCCCTGACCGCCCACTTTGCAGAGCAAAGCAAGTAGCAGCAAGCAGCTGATTAAAAAGTGATCTCTATTGACATCAAGATCTACTGACTGAGGGGCACTTCTCTTCCAACACAATCAGTCCAAATTGTCAACTGAATGAGGGCCACCTTGCTTCAAAGGGAGCAGCTTTTGACTGCTAGGTGTAATAGGATAAATGTAATAGGATAAATGACATTTGCCCTGTGAATACTACTCCATGTAATTCCCTCTCTAGGCTTTTCAGAAGCTTGGGGGAATCTTTTGATAATGATTTAATTTTTCCCCTGAGCTTGTTAACTCTGCTTATTAAGGGCATAGGGTTGGGGGTTGGGGTGCTTTAATCTTGCTAGTTAACTACATTTCTGTCTCTTCCTGTTTAGATAATTTCTTTTGGATGACTCATCCTCTTTAGGGTAAATGTTCAGTCTGTCAGATTTCCCAACCGTTTCCCTCTTCTTCCCCGAGATGGTGCCATATGTCTGGGGGTTTGAGGCCAGGGGGCAATCTTAAAATCCTGATGCAGCAGGGTCAAGCTTCTGTGAATGCAGGTCCTTGTTTGGTGCACTGTTTGTTCTTGGGCTCTGTGGTGAGGAAGTTAGTCTGTGCCAACCCATAGGGGTCTGCTGATAGGTGGCTGTCTCCTCACGGACTGCAGAGATCATGCTGAGACACGTGTGGCTTCGGCCATTGCCTGAAGTCTCTGATCTCCACGCTATGCTGCCCTTGCTTCTGGCCAGACTTCTGCTAGCTCTCCCGACACTTCTGTCTTGCTGTCATTCAAGTTTACAGGCTCCAAGTATATCCCACACAGAGGAGTACTACTTCAGGCTATCAAGGGTCATCTCTCTTGATGCTGTATTGTATACTGGTGGCATGTTGAATGAGACACAGAGAAAAATGTGGAGCTTCTCCATCCCCCAAATTACACCAGAGAAAGTGCGTCACTAGCTCCAGTGTTCCTGGATTTCCCAATATGTTAGGGAGCAGCAGGGATTAAACACTTAATAATCTGGCTCTATCACCTCTTTACTTTTCTTTACATTCTACCGTGTTCGAAGAATTGGCTTCCTATTGTATCTTCTTACCAGCTTTCTGGTTGAAACACTTCTTAGGTCACATCTATTTCAATAGCTTCATGACTTAGCTTTCACGGGTGGCAGAGATAACTTCTACATACAAAGGAAAGGACTCTAAAATATGAGGTGGCCAGGCTTGGTTTGTGTATAAAGAATAATTGAAAAACTAGAAGGTAAGAGTCACCTAGGATGAAAATACATTGATTTAATATCCTGGCTATTCTCATTATATCTGCTGATAGGATTGTGCTAATGGGGATGTAAAGCCCCCCTTTCCCCATTACAGAATCGCTAAAGAATATAAATAAATCTCATTGCATCGCTTCTCGGCCTTTTGGCTAAGATCAAGTGTAATAAATCTCATTGTGCTTTATGCCTAATGTGTGCTTATATTAAACTGATTTATACATAGGAAATAAGGTGTTATAATCCTAGTGGACAGTAGTATTCATAATGTGCTTTTAGTGAACTCAGAGGAATGTATTTTCCAGATGAAAGACTTTTTCCCCCTTTCTATTTCTCTAGTAATTTGTATTTTGTTCTAGTGGCGTATATTATACCTATTGTATTACTTGTTTCTGTATCTTTCTTCCTGCCTCCCAGCATTTCTCCACATGTACACTAAACATACATGACCATAAGAGGCAGAATCCTGTGATATTTATGTCTGTACATCTTCACATGCGTATCTCAAGTTCTGTGCCTGGCACACAGTTGCTGCTCAATTCATGAATGAGTCAGGTGACTTGCTAAGTAGCTGTTCAGCAAATAGGCAGCAGAGAAAAAAATCTTGTTTCATCATCCATACCAGTCTCTGGTGGGGGCACAAAAACTCAGTAGTGGGACTGACTCAAGAGAAGTGAATCACAGTAGACTGAAAACTTCACTTTCAGAAATGGGATATTTTCATTGAATTTGACAATGTGAATTGACTGTGTATGAACCATTCAATCAATTGTGAATGCTGAATGAGACTCCAGAGCAATATTTTTTTATGACAAAATAAGAATAATTAGTATGGACAGAGTATTTTTTTCTACCAGACGGATACAAATTATTAGTATGTTCAGTCTAAGTGCTTGATAATTGGGATGATACTTCTACTGCCACCAGTGTAAGTATTCTGAATTCTCTTTCCCTTGAAATAAATGGGCCTCTTTGTTATTCCTCTACCTGGAATGAGGCAATCGTGGTCCGGTTATAGCAACCATCTTGTAACCATGAGATTATGGGTAACCTGCTAGTGATGCTGGTGCACAAAGCTGGAAGGAGAACATGTTGTCACTGATAGTAATGGGGCTGTCGTAACAGGCCTGTATTGTCTATCTCCAAAATTCTCCTAAGATGTCGAGGGAGGGACTCAGTGGCTAAAGTAAACTCACTACTGGTCCAGAGATCTTCAACAGCAGAAATCAAGAGAGAGATTGGTCAAAGAAATGAAGGCTCCTCTGCAAGACAGGAAGTGCCCACTGACAAGAGTTAAATAAAAACTTCAGAAGTCAGTAAGCATTACATGAATCAATATATAATATATAAAAAGAGCTTAAAACAGTGCTTGGCATGCATTAAACACGATGTGTTTGTTCTCATCATTATTGTTACTGCTGTTGCTGCTATTGCTACAGAGTAAACTGCTACTAGATCCAGTCAATAGGTGTTCTTTGAAAAATTTAAATGATTTTATTTTTTTTCCCCAATCTCTGCTACCCCAGCCCATGGTAAACACCATTCTACTTGCTACTTCTGTGAGTTCACCATTTTTAGATTCCACATATGCATGAGATAATGTGATGTGATATTTGACTTTCTGTGACTGGATTATTTCACTTAATATAATGTCCTGTAGGTTCATCCATGTCGTTGCAAATGACAGGATTTCCTTCCTTTTTAAAGCTGTACGGTATTCTGTTGTGTATACATACCGCATTTTCTTTATCCATTCATCTGTTGATGAGCACTTAAGTTGATTCCGTATTTTGGCTATTGTGATAATGCTGCAATGAACGTGGGACTGCAGAGATTTCTTTGGCATAATGATTTCATTTCCTTTGTATGTGTGTGTATATATATATAAAACACCCAGTGGTGGGATTGCTGGATCTTAAACTATTTTAAATTCAAAAATTAATTCCTACTTATCACAGAAAAAGTATAGGTAGCTTAAAAAAGGAAAAAAATAAAATACCAACTAAAGATAATCATTAACAGTTTGATCTATATACGTATGTTTCTCAAAAAGCATTACATCATGCTATGTTTACTATTTTACAAAGTACTTCTGTTTTAACTATAATATTGTTGATATCTTTTTAATATTTTCTTTTCTATTTTAAATGCAAAATTATACTGATTTTAACATATCTTACCATTTAATGAGACATTAGAATATATATAATTCTGTATTTATATAGACATTTATATATAAATTTATATATACATATGTTCTACATCTATATATTAACATACATATTTATAATATATCTCATAATAAAGACAGCATTTGACTTCATTATTTTATATTATTTTGTTATATTTTATATTATTTATTCATTATTATATTTTGTATTATTTTATTATAGCCAAAAAATCTTTTGTGCTTTTAGAAATTTCTTCTTTTTTAAACATGAGAATTTTTTTATTCTTCTATGCAATTGATTAGTGAATTATTCAGTGGACCTTTGGTTCTCAAGAGAACCAAATACTGCCTTCGCACTGTCTCAGTGCTGTTGGAATACACCAACTAACTCTAATGTCTGTTGTCTTGAGTATAATGTAAGCTAAGTTGTTTAAAATATGGACCTGTTTCATGCTGTGCATTTGCTGGTGAAGAAAGATTTCAGACTGATTGTGAGCATGCTGTTGGAAAAAGTGAGTGGCTCAGCAGTTTGGAACTGTTTCTAGTAAAAACACAAATCAGTAACTGCCTTTAGGTCATCGGTCCAACAGGTTATAGTGATGTAGTATGAAGTATCTGTGTGTCTCAGACCAAATTGATTATCCTGAATGCTAAACTGAGAACTTACGACAAAACAGAACAATTAAAAAAAAAATCCTGGTATATTGCAACATCCAAATTGTAATCTAAGATAAACACAACATGCTGAGCTAAAGAGGACTGTTGTATTTTGTGTAGAAGGGGATTTATGAGCACATTATTAGGGAAAACCAATAGGTAGGTGAATGAATGTAAGGAAATTTTAAAGGTAGAACAATTAACAACCTCTTCATTAGGATACTCCTGTATAAAATATTTAATTTTGTACACTTTAGTCTTATCTATACTATAAAGTGCTACATAACCTCTAACTGGCAAAATATTCTGGTAGCATCTTTTGGCTTAGTTAGGTTCTATGAGAATTCAGAGGTAACAACATTGCATTCATTTAAGTGTGCTAAATTATTAATCTTGCCATCCAGAATGTCTTTTTACAGTCTATTATATTTAGACCTAGAGAAATTGTCAATTGACAGAGAATACATTTTAGTATCACTATCTTGAAAGCACATTTGTATTCCTTTTGATGCTGAAATTGTGGATTTGCAGTAGAACAATACAATCATTGTGTAGTGTAACAGGTCCCATAATTCAGTGTAATTGGAAGTCAAAGATTGTATGGGAATGGAAAGCAAAATATAAACTGATTAGTTGCCTAGGAGTGTTTTCTAATTTTTCTGAAGAGTATTTATTGGTTAACACAAACTTCAGAAAATATAGCTTCTGTGACTTATGTTGTAGTATGAAATATTTAATTACGTTTGACTCTCAGTTCTCATTTGTGTGTGTGTGTGAATGTGCACATGTGCTAAATCAAAACGTGATGCAATTCTAAATGCCTTCTAAGAAACAGAAGCTAGTAAGGAATACGGCCAAATTTTGGGGTGAACTATTCATAGAAAGTGACATCTGCAAAGCCCAGTGTCTAATAAAAACACAGGACAAATAAGTAAATGTTTCCTTTTCTTACAGACGTTGAACTTTTTGTAGGAGACAGATGTTATTACATTACCTGGTTCCAAATGACTGCTAGAGAGTGAAAAATAAAAACAGCATTTTACTTTTTATGTTTATAAAGTTCAGTGATCTAATTTAATTTGCTTATTGTAAATAAAATCAGTTTTAATAGTCCTATAAACTAAGAGTCTGTTAATTAATGGAGAATTCTACAAAAATAGGATAAATTTCTATTTGTCTCTGCTGTAGTCAAACATTTACTAATAGTGTTATTAAAACAATTTTAAACGACCACAATTATATTTGTTAAGTGTAAAATGAGTGTGATGGACTCACTAATGTCTAAGGTCCATTTCACTTTAAAATTATATCCTAAGTTATTTCTCAATGAAGTTTAGCATTTTCCAAGTTGTTTGAGAAAAGAATTTTTTAGTTTTTCTTCAATGCCACTGAAACAGAGTGTTTACATTATTTTAGACTCCTTAAATTGCAAACGAACTGTTCTGCCATCTGTGCAAGTGAATGCACAATAATACATAAGATTATTTGCTACAAATTAAACTATTTTATGTTTTTTAACCAGGATTAACCATGCTTCATCTATGAGAAACTGAAATTTAGACTTTTCTGTGTTTAAACAGCACGACAACAATGACCCAAAGTGGTAGGACAATTTCTAGAAAGTCTGTAGACTATAACATGTAGGTGGCTGGGCGTGGTGGCTCACACCTGTAATCCCAGCACTTCGGGAAGCCCAGGCAGGCAGATCAACTGAGGTCAGGAGTTTGAGACCAGCCTGACCAACATGGAGAAATCCCATTGCTACTAAAAATACAAAATTAGCCAGGGGTGGGGGTGGCACATGCCTGTAATCCCAGCTACTCGGGAGGCTGAGGCAGGAGAATCACTTGAACCTGGGAGGCAGAGGTTGCGGGGAGTCAAGATCATGCCATTGCTCTCCAGCTTGGGCAACAAGAGTGAAACTCCGTCACAAACAAATAAACAAACAAAACACCCAGGTTTTGGCATATTGGCCCGAAGAGTGGAGATGAGTCTGTCCAAACAAATAGTTTTCTCTCAAAAGCTCTAATCTTGAAACGCTCAGAGCTCACCTTAGAGAGTCTTAGTGGGCTGGAAGCAGACTGTGTACTTGTGAACATCGAAATCCATCCCATGGCTGTTGTAAACAAGATTACCCGAAAGAGTTTTGGGAGATTAGAAAGGTCAAAGAGGACATGGTCACAGAGTGTAGGAAAGGATGATTAGAAACTAGGAATGCGGTATAAGGCAGTTTGGGGTTATGTGACTTATAAGGGAGTTTCATTGATTCCTTTAACAAATAATTGTTGAGCAGCTCCAGAGTAAAAGACACTGTGCTACGGTCATGGAGGGTCTATCTATGCTGTCCAGTATGTAGCTACTAGTCACCTGTGACTGTTTAAATTTTATTAAATTAAAATAAATAAAAGTACAGCACAGTTCCCATTTGCACTGGCCATATGTCGGGTACTCAATAGCCACAATGTAGCTAATGGCTATCATATTGGACAGTGGGGATATAAAATATTTATATCATAACAGAAAAATTTATTGGAGAATGCTGGCAGAATAGTCAAAGATATCCTGGTGCTTTTCATGCTGGTCACCCACTTGAGCAGATTGTGTAAACAAATAGATGCAGTAGCAAACATGTATTATATGAGCAATTTAAGAGTTATGAATAAGACAACTGAGTGAATTCAGAGAAAAAAAGAAAATCACATAGGATTGTCAGAATAGAGTGACAGAAAAAGTACACTTTGAAGTTGGGACTGAAGAAAGTATGAGTTTAGTCATTGTCTTAGCTTGGGCTACAGTAACAAAACACAATAGAGTGGCCTAAATAACAAATATTTATTTCTTACAGTTGGAGACTGGGAAGTTGAAGATCAAGGTGCTAAAAAAATTTAGTGTCTGGTGAGGGTTTGCCTCTTGGTTTGCTGATGGCTACCTTCTCATTATCCTCATATGGCAGTGGGTTGTGGGGAGGAAGAGAAAGAGAGAGAAAGGAAGCATACTAAAATCATGTCTCATCTTATAAGGGCACTAATCTCATTCATGAAGCTCCACCCTCACGACCTTATCTAATCCTACTTACCTCCCACAGACCCCATCTCCTAACACCTACCCATCACATTAGAGGGTAGGGTTTCAACATATGCATTTGGGGGAAACAAGCATTCCATCCAAAACAGCAGTTGAAGACAAAGTGAAAATGTTCTCTCTATAAAGGAAGATGTGAGTTCAGAGGCAGGAGCAGATGGCAATTGGCTTGGGTAAAAAGCTCAGGAGAGGAGGGGATGAAAAGTCACCTGAAGCCATTGGTATTCTAACTGTGAAAAGCCTTGAGGGCTAAGAATTTGAGCTTTTTTCCTGAAGGGACTGGGAAACCACTAGAATTTCTGAGTAAGAAATGTGATCCAAGTGTTATTTCAGAAAGATGTATCTGGCAGCGCTACGCAGACTGGGTAGGGTGGGGAGAGAGGAAGTTGATAGACCATATTAAAGTGTGTGGAAAATAGACCATATGTGCAGTTGTAAAGACCTGAACTTGAATATCCGCAACTTACTCTGGACACACAATATAGTGAATCGTGAATAAAATAAGCTTTTAAAAAACTAACAGCTTTATTAGAAATCCAGGTCCCCATATTTCTGTAAATGACTGATTTTTTCACATCTCTTTTTTGTTATCTTGAGTCAGAAGGATGCAAATTGCCCATACTTCATAGCAGAGCAACAGGAGGGACTTAGAGACAAAAAGGTAAGATCCGGGGGAAAACATGTAAGGAAATGGTAATAATTCAGGCTGAAGATAGAAATAGGACCAGGCACATAGAAGTCACTTGAGATGTGCAGTGTGCTGACATCTTCATCTGAACAGCATCCACCTTCAGTGCCAGTTCTGTTTATGTAGTGATGTGGTGAGCCTCTTAGCACTGGCTCGTGAGATGCCATTGTGTGCATCTCTTCTCAATTTTGTTTTCTGTGAAGTGTCATGGTGAGACTGTTTACACCATGGAAATTGGCAATGCTGTAAATCAGGGCTGCTTCTATCCCCAGCTGTGCCCACAGGAACTACTCAGACAAGCCTGATCTCTTCTTTAAAAGACAAGACTAGAAACTAAAGACACCAGGCCGGGCGCTGTGGCTCA
>NW_012105764.1:782633-827206 GCF_000951045.1 Mandrillus leucophaeus | reverse complement strand
CTCGCTCTGTCGCCCAGGCTGGAGTGCAGTGGCCGGATCTCAGCTCACTGCAAGCTCCGCCTCCCGGGTTCACGCCATTCTCCTGCCTCAGGCTCCTGAGTAGCTGGGAGTACAGGCGCCCGCCGCCTCGCCCGGCTAGTTTTTTGTATTTTTTTTAGTAGAGACGGGTTTTCACCGTGTTAGCCAGGATGGTCTCGATCTCCTGACCTCGTGATCCGCCCGCCTCGGCCTCCCAAAGTGCTGGGATAGTTTAAAGAATATTTTTTTCTGTCTTTTAATAGGCTTACGTTCCTTTATAACTGTGTACTTTTTCCTATTGCAGCAGTGGAGAGTGGTACTTCCAACGGCTGTTGTTTTACTGCAACTACTACTTGCCATTGATTGAGTGCTCCTGGCATTTTCTGTGCACTCATCTCACTTAATCCTCATCCCCATTTAGTTAGAAACTATGATGTCCATTTGGCAGATGAAGAAAGAGGACCTGAGAAGTTAAGAAACTTTAATCATATACCCGATTGATCTGGGATATCAGTTCAAATCTCTGACCATATCTTGCTTAATTCAAATGCTTAACCATTAAGCCACATTGCAGGAAGAAACATTCTTTTCTGATAGTGAGGGCTTCCAGAAGCCATGGCAGCCCCATGGGCTTTGGTGACCAGGAACCAGGCTTTTTTACTGTGTGCCTCGGAGAGTGCATTACCATTACCTTTAAGGGACTGTGGGAGAATAAAGGCCAAGGTGCATACGGACACACAGGGGCCCTTGCTCTAGAGATCTTACAGCCTCTGAAACCTCACAGGTGATGAACATACTTGGTAGTTCTAGTAAAATGCTCTGAGAATTCCCAGATTGAGTCAGGGTCCTCGGGTTGAGAAAGGTTATAACCAAATTTTTCCAAGTTATGCCTCATCCCAAAGCCCTAAGGTTTTAAAAACAATAGTAGCAAACTATTCAGGCATTTCTAAGATTTATAAGTAGGAAAAGAATTATTTCTGAGATGCAGCCTACAATTGTGGGGGAAAAACGCACTTCCTGGATACCTTGAATATTGCAGCATGCATAAATGACTCGACGATCAAAAATGCCTGAAACATGCTTGCAAAAGGACCCAATTACAATAGCAAATAAGGCCTGAGGAACTGATGCCATTTTGTGAATTGGGCGTGTAATGTGGCAAAGCTATCTCCTTTTATAATGTCATATTTGTGTATATTCACACTTATGCATGGACATGCATCTATTATAGTAACTTGGTAAAATAACCAGAGGGTATAGAAATTCCTTCCTAAACTTGGGTTTTCAGACATGCTTTCTTTATTCTCAACACCCGTGCACATGAGAAACTGCAGCTCAAGCTCGGACTTGGCAGGCAGCGCCTGTTCACTGTTTTCTTAAACGCTCTTCCTTTCTCTACAGTGGTACCTATTTTGGGGGCACTAAGCAGCCTCACACTTGCCTCTCAGGCTTCTGAAGGGTATTGAGGACTTGTTTGGAGCGCATAATTTATGCTGTGCTGAAAAATAGCTGAGACCGTAATGGTGCCCAGAGAATCCCAGTTCTCTGAAGACCAAGATCACATTAATATGCAGTATTTCATTTACAACCCCCTTCTAAGTAGGTTTGAGAGGATAATGCCTTGTTTGAATAATAATATAGCACATTTTACTATGCAAAGTGCTTTCACATAAATCATCCATCTTATTTTATTTTTGAAACAATGAGGGAGATAAGGCCAGGATTATTACCTACAGGGAATCAAAAGCTCAGAAAGGTCAAGTGATTTACTCAAAGTCACATTGCAAGTTCTCAGTAAAGCTGAGATTAGAAGCTGTGATTCTCCCATTCCCAGCTTAGCTGGGGCTTTCTAAAAGCCTGTTAGGACCCACGGCTTCATGGGTGGAATACTGAAATTCTCAGGCCCAGCCTCTTGCCTCTAAGTGTTCCATTTCCATACTTTGATTTTAGCATCATTTAGATGTTGTGGCCTTATAAAATGGTAAGAAATTTTGAATAAAAGTTTATAGCTTAATCTTTGATAGTAAGAGCTGACAGGATAGTGTCAGAAATTAATTAATTTAGTTTAACAGTTTCCACTTGTTGGAAATGGTATTTTGACTTGTTCACATAGTATCTCTGCTTAGTACCTTTTTATAAATTTCATTTTATAATTCCTTTAAATACATACATTTATGATATTTTATATAATATATGTGATTAAATATATGTGTATATGTGTATATAAATTACTATTTTGTCTTTATTAAATTTTCATACATGCTGGGATTCTCTCACTTAATTTTCTGGTTTTAAAAATATTCTTGAAGCTTATGGGAAATGTACCAATTAATTCATTCTGGCACCACGATCTGTCTGTAACTTCAAAGGGCTATGCTTAAAATCCAAAAGCCATAAACTAAAGGTGTTTTATGGAATTTACTTGACATTTCAGAGGAAAACGAACGCATTACAAAACAAGCATATTAAGTATACGATTCACATCCCAACAGCTCAAAGGCAAGGAAGCCTGAGGAAGCTAAGTTACTGGCCATATGTTTCATAAATATAAGCTTAATGGCAGTGAATGTATTAATGTCAGTGAAGACAAGTATATGAAGGTATGCAGTCCAGTGTGAACACTATCTGGCATGCACTGATCTTTCTGTTCTTAAGAATCTCGACCATGCCAATCTTCATGATTCTTTTAGCTCTATTATGCAATAGGTAAGTGTCGGCTTTGGGACAGATACCATAGTAACGGTAGATTTACAATTACAGTTGAATCAAAATATATCTTTGTCAGCCAAGTATTTGACAAGATCTTGGTATATCCTTGTATATATTAAAGAAGGCCAGGCTGGATGAGAACATAGCTGGAGACTGAAAACCCACATTCCAAGACTGTCGATTAGTTAAATGAAATTCTGAATTTTTGTACCACTGAATTCTTTCATTGGCCATGAATGTAATACTTTATCAAAGTTTTGGATGAGAATATTGAGGGCAGGGTTATTCCCGGTCATTCCAGATGGCCCAGAGCACTGAAGATTACTTTCACGACAGAAGAACCAAGAATACAAAACCACCTCAACAGATTATAACCAAGTAGTGACATTTACCCAGGATATGAGTAAAGTTCCCCACATTGATTCAAAAAATAGATTAGGTAGATAAACATTGCATTTGAACAATACACGTTATAAGATATTTATACCTTTTGTCATCCTTTCCAGCCACTAATGAGCTGTATATTCTGGCCAGAAATACCTAGGTAAATATGGTGTTTCTCTATTTTACTTTGAATATAAGACTCAACTTCAGTATCTAAGTGTTAGTGAGTGTATTTTTATAAGTACTGTTGTTACAAATCACTTGCTGTCAGTTTAATTCAGTAAAAACATGACAGGTGCCTAATCTGATTTAAGCATCATAGAACATTCCAGGAAAAAGGAAACTCATAAGATGTCATCTCTGACCTCCAAGGTTTAATGGGGAAGGCAGGCCCCCAAAGCAATCAGTGCAAAGACACTTGCAAGAAGGGTGCTGTGGCTACCTAGCTATCAGCTGCAGTTGTTGTTCATGAATTTTCATTTTCATATACACCTCTTTTACCTGAAAGATGTACCTTGCCCCTTTTTAACTTTACCATTTAGGAGTAAGACAGTGAGTTATTCTCATACCACTGTGAAGTCATCAGTCCATCTCTCCCCGACTAATGGCTATAAAACAGCAAGAGTTTCCTAATTGGCATTTCAAAGAACGCAAAGGATCAATTACACATAAAATGTTTATTTATAAAACTGTCATAAACTACAGGTTCAATTTGTTTGACCCTCTGGTAATTAGCACAGACTCCCAAGAGAGAAAGTTAGATTACACCAAATACTTTTATTCTTGTTATTTCTACAGGAAAGAATCAAAGCACACAAACAAAACAAAAAAAGTAATAGCGGCATATTCTTCCCGGTGGGAGCAAGAGAAGCAAAGAATACTCTGCCTATCCCTTTGCCTTCATCTTCTTTCTAAAGGCAAATATGCGTTCTCAATCAAGCACATTTCCTTTTGGAAATAATTTCCTTGTTGTTTAAAAGGCCTCGCTTTTATTCACCTTGCTCAAAGAACACAGGTGTATCAAAACCCTTAGGTTATTCCCAAATTATTTCTCCAGATTGTTTTCTCCAGAATACTAGACCTGAGGGAATTCAGTGATAAAGGGGTACAAAAATGTTAAGCAAGTTTTCCCTCTCTTAAAAATTCACAAGATACTTTACCATATTAGAGTCTTATCCCTTGGTTTAATCAACTATATTCTGACACTGTGTGTTTCCTTGTGGTATTAATTATTTAGTTTTATTGCTTTCAGAAGCTTAGTGTTACTACTATTGACAATATCCACCTTACTAAGGGAGAAATTACAGAGAGGACAAAACACCTCAAAATTTAGAATGGTAAGAGGAAGTGAGGAAAGTTGTGTGTGTGTGTGTGTCTTAGGGAAAAACTGAGACACTGTGAGAAAATATTATAATTGAGGTTTTCTTAAATTAGCATTTAGGACCACTAAATAAATTTCACTGTTCACAGAAATGTTAAGAACACATGATATAATTAAAACCAACTTAAACTAAATTATTCCTTTGGCAGATAATGTCATGTGGTTACAAATTTTCTGGACTCATGAAAGGTATCATATGTAGTATTATTTTAAACAGGTCAACATCACTGTTGAAAGATGCTAAACCTTAGAAGCCTGTGAAGGGGAAACACTAATATCCCAATTTTACAGTTAAACAGGCACAGAGAGGCTAAGAGTCTTGCCCAAGGCCACAGAGGAAGGAAGAGACTAAATCTGGAACAAACTTTCTAGTCTCCATTTCGAGAAGAAACCACTCAACCATGCTTCCTCTTGTCATGGAAGCTTAAACTATTTGATATGGTCGTCTTGCCAGGCTTTCGAGATGGTAGTGGTCAAGCTGTCCCTTTCTTTTGCGGTCTTCTCTATGCTTGTCTCTTCGGTGGTGCAGCAGCAGCTTATGTTTTTTTTTTTTTTTTTCTTTTTTTTTTTGCTTGGCTTAGGACGCTCCCTTTGAGGGTTTCTGAATCGCTGGCCTTTTGATGATGTTTGATGCAACAATCCTCTTTACCTGCAACCCACATCACTGACCTTGGAGCTCAATGAACTTTTCATTTACGTGCACAGTCAAATTAAATTTGCCTGGCCTTTGAAAACTTACATCTGTTGAGTGTATAATTTGTATTGCCATTTGTTCCACAGATGTGTAACAAGACAAATACCTGTCCAGGCTTATAAGGGATTCAGAAATGCTTACGTTAATCATGCTGGTGGAAAGAGGTTAAGGGCGATACAATAAATCAGTCTCCAAATGGTTTCACTTGGAACGGCCTGGGAGAACAGGGTTATTTTTATCCTAGGATGCTTTTAATTTGAATCAAAAATACTTTACCACATGTTCTGCCACAAGTTCAAAAGGATTGGTAACAAACATTTAATCTTTTTCTTTTCGGATTGGCGCTAAGCCCTCATCAAAAAGCGTATGCAGTCAGGCAGCTTATCTCCACTGAGCTGCTTCCCTTAATGTGTTCCTAATTATAATCGTATATATGGCTCACTGTGGCTGATTGAACAATATGGCAGTAATTTCTTTACAGGCCTCCCTGCTCTTTGAACTGTGAGTACAGAGGGCTAGAACAGAACCAGATCAATGGGATTTGAGTGCTGGCAAATCAAGCCAGATGCGATCTTTAGAGAATGAGTTTCCAGCTGTTTCCCAGAAAGGGACTTCAACAGACAGCTGAGGACCTTATCATTATCATCATGATCATCATCATCATTCCCACTAAATACACTCACAGCTCTTTACACAACGTGCAACTATTCTCCTCTCTTCCTAAATCATTACCCACCATAAAGTCTCCCAAATGCTTTGAAATGGTGACTGTGTAAAACAGATAAGCCTGTGACTGATGATGTGGGAATGGAAACATAATAGTATTATATTGACACTATATATTTGTCCGTGCTGCAAGATGTGCAGCTGAAAGCAATGTCCAAAATTTATTTTTAAGATACCAAATACAACATTTCCATGTGTTTGTAAGAGGGAGATAACATAATCCTCATTTTCTTGGTCAAAATGGCATGTTATTGCTTTGTGCATACATCTTCGTGTCCTCCACATCACTATCACCATGCCTTGTTGAGGCAGTATCCAATAAATGTTTCTAGGAAGAATACGTGCTTGCTTTGTATAGAGCCTTGTGCTGTGGGGGAAGACAGCAAGCTTAATACATCCAAAGGAAGTTGCTGTGGCCCTCTAAAAGGCTCCCAATCAAAGAGACCCTAATATATGAATTTAAAATGATAATGACTTTGAACAATTTAAGAATCACTAAAATGAAAGAAAATGTCCAATAGCAGAGGGACTCACAAGCTTTCCCAAATGCAACTGTCCGAGTTCGCTAGTCTATGTGAAATAATTTATGCCACCTTCAAAAGCCTACCTCATAAAAATTCTTCCTCTGTAGCCTGCTCTGGGGCTCCTAAGTCCTGCTCTTGACCTCCCTTTTTCAGGACTTTCTGTGGATCCAGGGAGGAACTTCAGAAAAGCCAGGATTAGTCAATCAACTTAAACTCAATATCACCCAAATAAAGTTGATCAGGTAAAATAAAGAAGTTGAAATGGGAGGTGAAGGTCAGGAGAATGAGAATATTGAGCGATCCCGAGATATGGGCAAATGAAGAGCAGGTCTAGGGATCTGTTTGGTTTTTGTTTGTCTGTTTGTTTTGAGCAGTGCTCGTGGAAGAGGAAATCTGAAAGAAGGAGCAAAGTAGGGTGGACGTGGAAGAGACACAGTCTACATGACTTTGTTCGTACTTTGTTTAGAAGACTTTCTCTAATTTATTTCAACTTTTATATTTCTTAGTAAATTCCTTGAAGATAGGAACCACCAATGATCTTTTGCTCATTACTTATTCTTCAATGCCTAGCACTTGAAAAAAAGCAAATGCAAAATGTTTATTTATTAACCTTTGTATCATTACTGTATCCTAGTAGATGCTCAAAAAATATTGGAGTAATAAGTAACTATTTACAATTTTAACTTTAACTATCCTCAACTGAAAAACTCTTCTGGACATTTCAAACTCTGATACTCAAACAAAACACAACAACAAAACAAATTAAAATCCTTTTAGAACTAAAAGTGTATTATAAAATAAAAATGTCTTTCAAAATAGAACTAGAGTGTGCAGCTGATAAATGATGAGTCTTTAGTTATACATTCTCAACTAAACTAAAAGTTCTAGGAACCATATCATTTTCTATGGGAACAGAAGTAAATAATTTATTTTAATCTGGTGTGTATATGTATATAAAACTACAGGAATATTACCTGCATGTGATTAAAATCACACAACATGTCTTAAAACTATTTTTCCTCAGGTAACACAGATAGTAAACATGAATTATTTGGATCTGTGCTCTCCAAATGTATTTGATTACTCTCTTTTATCAGTTAAAAATTACAAGAAAAACTTTTGAGCATGCACCCTCAATATATATGTATTTATTCATGAATTGTATATATACTACTACTATTTGTATTAATATTCAATTTCTTTCTTTGCTTTAGATCAAAATACATTTAAATAGGAATTAAAATGCCACTTGTCCATCACCTAATGGCTCAATTTGCTCCTGCCTTGGGTGTGCACACCGTACTCTGGAACAGATCAGAGTTCTAAAGAAGTGACTGGAAGTTGTGATTGTCATTATTATGAAGCTTTGAATTTGCTCTCCTCTTTAAGACACAGACATGGCATTAGAGAAGGGCAGAAAACTGCACTTGACTGTGCGTAGAGAATGCTAGAGACCTCTTGTGCAAGGGAGGGGACTAGGTTGCCTAGTGTAATGAGAGAAGCATGGGTTTTGAGGCCGTTACAATGTCTGTTTCTTCTGGGCCTGTTGGTGTAAGTGTAGTAAGTGTAGTAAGTGTAGTAAGTGTAGTAAGTGTAGTAAGTGTAGTAAGTATATCTCCACAATAGGGTTAAGATAACCAGTGCCTTCTGAAAAACACATGAAATCATCGTAACCCTACTAAGTCTGTGCTTTGCGAAAATTAAAAGTAAAACTAATTTTCATTATGACTCTATTATTCTTCCTTGTTCCTAGGCCACAGGTGGGTGCACAAATTTCAGTTAAGAGTTGGATAAATCGGGGTAAGTTGTTACTTCTGAGGATCAAGGGCAAGTAACTAGATCAGGGATGGGTAAACAGAGGGTTTCAATTCTGGGTGTTATATTTTAGTGAGCTGGTACAGAGATGATTGTTTTATATCCTTTCCTTCTTATTGAATCTCTTTTTTCTAAGTGAATAATGAAAAATAGTAGAGATTATACAGGAAATATTTTTAAGAAATTTAGAAAAGTCCTAGGATTGGGTTTACTAGAATAATTTAAATAATAAGGTTAATATGGGATTGTAGATGCATGCATTACACTAAAGAGACTTGTCGTAATGAGACCCAACTTGGTGGAGTAAATTGTTAGAGAATTTGGACTTCTTCCTTTTAAGGCTGACTTAGGAAGGGTGAACACTGTGGCATTAAAAAAAAAATGTTTAACTTCCTTTCTGGAGTGCATACCAGTTCTTATAGCTTGTATAAGCCCTCTGTTTTATGCCATTGGGTCATCACAGGTTCCGTAAAATCCTCCATTATCATTTTCATTGAAAACAAATCCATTGTAATTCAATTGAACAATTACACATTGATCGTCTAAAATGTGCCAAACATAATACAGAACATGCATTTTATAGGAAAATTGGACTGCTCTAAGATATGTAATAAATCATCTTCAATTTTATGAAAAGGGAAACCAGGCATGTTAATGGAGTTTGTTTTTATAAACATGAAGTGTTTGGGCATGTTTGATTTTTCAGTTGGGCTGCTCAGCCAAGCTTAGTTAGCACCTTGTAAAAATGAGTTGTTTCTCATTTCCTTAATGGAAAGCAGTGAGAGTCATAGCTAAGATCCCCATATCAGCTGGAGGCCTTCTGTAGTGCTCCTTAAGCCTCTGAGGTTAGATCCAGGATGCAAATCCGTCTGGATACTTAAGACCAGAAATTGTGTTTCTCCGGAGAATTTAAACTCTCTCCCTATCAGTCGTAGACAAGCCAGCTATCTAAAAGCAGACCTCTGTTTTCAAATCTCTAAGTTGGAAGAAAGGTTTTATTGATAAGCGTTTACATCTTAATAATTTCTTGAAATACATAGCTGGTTCATCATTTTTACAATTCATTTGGTCTTCAGAACATGCCATAATTCTGCATCTGTGTGGATATCAATTTTCTTAGTCATATAATGTTAACTGAAGAATGTGATAAAACAGGGCGCATGTTGGAACTGTTCCTTGTCCTGTGGCCTTAACAAGCCACAGCTGTATCAGCAGCTGGTCATTGAAGGAGCCTGGTCCTAGCCTCTCCCAGCATCCTTTTTCAGCTAGATCAAAAGGAAATATACCAGGCAGAAGGTTTTATCATCAAAGCCTATACAAATCTGTGGGAACCAATATTTCCATTTAGATTGCTTCAGCATCATCAGACTGAAAAGATTTTTCTCTAGTGGGACAGAGGTTGTTAAATCAGCCAATTTGAAAAGCTTTTTCATCCTCACTGAGTTTATCAAAGAAAAGGAATACGGTGTCAGAAAGTTTGTTCACCCCCCAACATGCTTTACTAAGCTGTCAGCTTATTCTCTTACCAATTCTTTTAAAAGTTGTGTTAATTACCACTAGTGATTGTTTAATAGTGATTTTAATGAAAGTAGTTGCCATAGATTTAATTAATGAACCCCAAACTCCTGCTATTTCAAATGCAGGTAAAGCTAAGGAGCAACTATTATGAGGGAATGAGTGTATTATTCACTTCTAGAAAGGAGTAAAATAAATTTTTTTCATTTAAAGGCGTTAAAATAAATATTTATCTTAATTCTCTCAGATGACACTGTTCAATACAATTGCTTGCCCAGGCTAAGTTCAACCTTTCATTCAGAGGGCTCACTGATGCCACAGAGAAGTGTTGAAAAATATTCTGTGTTTATTTTTAACCTATGTTGTACCCATGGTCATCTCAGTTTATTTTTATTCTAAATTCATTTTTTGCATTTTCTTAATATGTAAAGTATTCTTATAGAGAATATTTAAATATTTTAATAGGCATCCTTATCATATACTGCCTGTATTTTTGCAGTAGCTTTCACTGTAACTGGTATTTTCATCTCTGTTCTTTTCTTTCTGGAAAAAAATTCTGCACACAAATTCCAGATTTATCTTCTTGGAACACCGATCTTTTAAAAAATTTTAAGATCCAGGGTACATATGTGAGATGTGCATGTTTTTTACATAGGTAAACATGTGCTATGGTGATTTGCTGCACCTACCAACCCACCACCTAGGTATTAAGCCCAACATGCATTAGCTATTTTTCTTGATGCTCTCCCTCACCTCAGCCCACTGACAGGCCCCTGTGTGTGTTGTTCCCCTCCCCATGTCCATCTGTTCACATTGTTCAGCTCCCACTTATAAGTGACAACATGCATTGTTTGGTTTTCTGTGCCTGCCTTAGTTTGCTGAGGATAATGGCTTCCAGCTCCATCCATGTCCCGGCAAAGGACATTACCTCATTCCTTTTTATGGCTGCATAGTATTCCATAGTGTATATATACCACATTTTCTTTATCCAGTCTACCATTGATGGACATTTGATAGAGTCATGTTTTTGCTATTGTGAATAGTGCTGCAATGAAATACATGTGCATGTACCTTTATAATAGAATAATTTATATTCCTTTGGGTATATAACCAATAATGGGATTGCTGGGTCAAATGGTGTTTCTGGTTTGAAGTCTTTGAGGAATTGCCACATTGTCTTCCGCAATCATTGAAGTAATTTACATTCCCACCAAGGTGTAAAAGCGTTCCTGTTTCTCTGCAGCCTCGCCAGCATGTTGTTTCTTGACTTTTTAATAATCACCATTTTGACAGGCATGAGATGGTATCTCATTGTGGTTTTCATTGGCATTTCTCTTAATGATCAGTAATGTTGAGCTTTCTTTCACATGTTTGTTGGTTGGATAAATGTCTTCTTTTGAGAAGTACCTGTTCATATCCTCTGCCTACTTGTTAATAGGGTTGCTTGGATTTTTTCTTGTAAATTTGTTTAACTCCTTTGTGTAATAGATTCTGGATATTAGACCTTTGTCAGATGGATAGATTGAAAAAATTTTCTTCCATTCTGTAGTTTGTCTGTTCACTCTAATGACAGTTTCTTTTGCTGTGCAGAAGCTCTTTAGTTTAATTAGATACCATTTGTCAATTTTAGCTTCCGTTGTAATTGCTTTTGGCGATTTCATCATAAAATCTTTTCCCATGATTATGTCCTGAATGGTATTGCCCAGATTTTCATCTAGGGTTTTCATAGTTTTGGGTTTTATATTTAACTTTTTAATCCATCTTGACTTAATTTTTGAATAAGGTGTAAAAAAGCATTCCACTTTTAATTTTCTGCATGTAGATAGCCAGTTCTCCCAGCACCATTTATTAAGTACAGAATCTTTTCCCCATTGCTTGTTTTTGTCAGGTTTATCAAAGATCAGATTGTTGTAGATGTGTGGTCTTGTTTCTGAGTTCTCTATTCTGTTCCATTGGTCTATGTGTCTGTTTTTGTATCACTACCATGCTGTTTTGGTTACTAAAGCCTTGTAGTATAGTTTGAAGTTGGGTAAAGTGATGCCTCAAGCTTTGTTCTTTTTGTTTAGGATTGTCTTAGCTATATGGGCTCTTTTTGGGTTCATATGAATTTTAAAGTAGTTTTTCTTCTAATTCTGTGAAGAATGACAATGGTAGTTTAATGGGAATAGCATTTAATCTATGAATTATTTTGGGCAGTATGGCCATTTTCATGATATTGATTCTTCCTGTCCATGAGCATGGAATGTTTCTCCATTTGTTTGCATCGTCTCTGACTTCTTTGAGCAGTGGTTTGTAGTTCTCTTTGAAGAGGTCCTTTACTTCCCTTGTTAGCTATATTCCTAGGTATTTTATTCTCTTTGTGGCAATCGTGAATGGGAGTTCACTCGTGATTTGTCTCTCTGATTGCCTGTTGTTGGTGTATAGGACTGCTTGTGATTTTTGCACACTGATTTTGTATCCTGAGACTTTGATGAGGTTGCTTTTCAGCTTAAGAAGCTTTTGGGCTGAGAAGAAGGGGTTTTCTAAATATAGGGATGTGTCATCTACGAACTGAGACAATTTGACTCCCTCTCTTCTTATTTGAATACACTTTATTTCTTTCTTTGCCTGATTGCCCTGGCCAGAACTTCCAATAATATGTCGAATAGGAGTGGTGAGAGAGGGCATCCTTGCCTTGTGCCAGTTTTGAAGGGGACTGCTTCTAGTTTTTGCCCATTCAGTATAATATTGGTTGTGGTTTACCATAAATGGCTCTTATTATTTTGAGATATGTTCCTTTGATCTGTAGTTTATTGAGAGTTTTTAACACAAAGGGATGTTGAATTTTATCAAAAGCCTTTTCTGCATCTATTGAGATAATCATGTGATTTTTTTTCTTTAGTTCTGTTTATGTGATGAATTATGTTTACTGATTTGCGTATGTTGAACCAGCCTTGAACCCCAGGGATGAAGCTGACTTGATGATCATGGTTAGATAAGCTTTTTGATGTGCTGCTGGATTTGGTTTGCCAATATTTTATTGAGGAGTTTTACATTAATGTTCACCAGGGTTATTGGCGTGAAGTTTTCTTTTGTTGTTGTTGTTGTATCTCTGCCAAGTTTTGGTATGACAATGATGCTGTCCTCATAAAGTGAGTTAAGGAAAAGTCCCTCCTTTTCCATGATTTGGAATAGCTACAGAAGAAATGGCACCAGTTCCTCTTTGTACCACTGGTAGAATTCCTCTGTGAATCATCTGGTCTTGGGTTTTTATTGTTGGGAAGCTATTTATTATTGCCTCAATTTCAGAACTCGTAATTGGTCTGTTCAGGGATTCAACTCCTTTCTGCTTCAGTCTTGGGAGGGTGTATGTTTCCAGGAATTTATCTATTTCTTCTAGATTTTCTAGGTTTGTTTGTTTGTTTGTTTGCATAGAGGTGTTTATAGTATTTTCTGATGGTTGTTTGTACTTCTGTGAGATCAGTGGTGATATCACCTTTATCATTTTTTATTGTGTCTATTTGATTCTTCTCTCTGTTTCTTTATTAATTTAGCTAGTGGTTTATTTTATTAATTTTTTCAAAAAATAAGCTCCTAGATTCACTGATTTTTTGAAGAAATTTTTTTGTCTCTATCTCCTTCAGTTCCACTCTGATCTTCATTATTTCTTGTCTTCTGCTAGCTTTTAAATTTGTTTCTTCTTACTTCTCTAGTTCTTTTAATTGTGATGTTAGAATGTCAATTTGGGATCTTTCTTCCTTTTTGATGTGGGGATTTAGAGCTATAAATTTTCCTCTTAACACTATTTTAGCTGTGTCCCAGAGATTCTGGTATGTTGTCCCTTTGTTCTCATTAGTTTCAGAGAACTTCTTGATTTCTGCCTTAATTTTATTATTTACCCAGGAATCATTCAGGAGCAGGTTGTTCAATTTCCATGTGTGGTTTTGAGTGAGTTTCTTACTCTTGAGTTCTAATTTGATTGTGCTGTGGTCTGAGAGACTGTTATAATTTCAGTTTCCTTGCATTTGCTGAGGAGTGTTTTACTTCACATTATGTGATTGATTTTACAGAAGTGCCATGTGGTGCTGAGAAGAATGTATATTCTGTTGCTTTTGGGTGGAAAGTTTTGTAGCTATCTATCAGGTCTACTCGAACCAGAGCTGAGTTCAAGACCTGATATCTTTGTGAATTTTTCTGTCTCAGTGATCAATCTAATATTGACCATGAGGTGTTAGAGTCTCCCACTATTATTGTGTGGGAGTCTAACTCTCTTTGTAGGCCTCTAAGAACTTGTTTTATGAATCTGTGTGCTCCTGTATTGGGTGCATATATATTTAGGATAGTTAACTTTTCTTGTTGAATTGAAACCTTTACCATTATGTAATGCCCTTCTTTGTCTTTTTTGGTCTTTTTTGGCTTAAAGTCTGTTTTGTCAGAAACTAGGATTTCAAACTCAGCTTTTTTCTGCTTTTGATTTGCTTGGTAAATTTTCCTCCATCCCTTTATTTTGAGCCTATTTGTGTCTTTGTTCATGAGATGGGTCTCTTGAATACAGCACACCAATGGGTCTTGACTCTATCCAGTTGCTATTCTGTACCTTTTAATTGGGGCATTTAGCCCATTTACATTTAAGGTTGATGTTATTATGTGTAAATTTGATCCTGTCATCATGATGCTAGCTGGTTATTTTGCAGACTTGTTAATGTAGTTGCTTCATAGTATCATTAGTCTGTGTACTTCAGTGTGTTTTTGTAGTGTCTGGTAACAGTTTTTCCTTTCCATATATAGTGCTTCCTTCAGGAAATCTTGCAAGACACACCTGGTGGTAATGAATTCCCTTGGCATTTGCTTGTCTGAAAAGGATTTTGTTTCTCCTTTGCTTATGAAGCTTAGTTCATCCAGATGTGAAATTCTGGGTTGGAAATTATTTTCTTTAAGAATGTTGATTATTGACCCCCAATCTCTCCTAGCCTGTAGGGTTTCTGTTGAGAAGTCTGCTGTTAGTCTGACAGGCTTCCCTCTGTAGGTGATCTGGCCTTTGTCCCAGGCTGCCCTTAACATTTTTTCCTTCATTTTGACCTTGAAGAATCTGACAATTATATGTATTGGGGCTGATCATCTCCTGGAGTATCTTACTGGGGTTCTCTGAATTTCCTGAATTTGAATGTTGGCCTACCTTGCTAGGTTGGGGAAGTTCTGGATGATACCCTAAAGTATATTTTCCAATCTGGTTCCATTTTCCTCATCTCTTTCAGGTACCCCAATCAGTTGTAGGTTTGATCTTTTTGACATAATCTCATGGTTCTTGGAGGGTTTTTTGTGCCTTTTTATTCTTTTTTCTCTAATCTAGTCTGCCTGTCTTATTTCAGCAAGCTAGTCTTCAGGTTCTGAGATTCCTCTGCCTGGTCTCTTTAGCTATTGATACTTGTAGTTTCATTGTGAAGTTCTCGTGTTGTGTTTTTCAGCTTCATCAGGTCATTTATATTTCTCTCGAAACTTGTTATTCCGGTTAGCATCTCCTGTAATGTTTTATCAAGGTTCTTAGCTTCTTTGCATTGGGTTAGAACATACACCTTTAGCTCAGTGAAGTTTGTTATTACCCACCTTCTGAAGCCTACTTCTGTCAATTCATCCATCTGATCTCAGCCCAGTTCTGTGCCCTTGCTGAAGAGGTGTTGCAATCATTTGGAGGAGAAGAGGAACTCTGGCTTTTTGAGTTTTCAGCATTTTTACGTTGATTCGTCCTCATCTTTGTGAGCTTATTTACCTTTGATCTTTGGGGCTGCTGACTCTAGGATGTGTTTTTTGTGGGATCTTTTTTGTTGTTATTGCTGTTGCTTTCTGTTTGTTTGTTTGCTTTTTTTTTTTTTTTTTTTTTTAAAACAGTCAGACCCCTCTCCCCATAGGGCTGCTGCAGTTTGCTGGGGGTCCACCACTCCAGACCCCATTCACCTGGGTCCCTCCCACATCCGGAAGTGTCACCAGTGGAGGCTGCAGAACGGCAAAGATGGCTTTCTGTTCCTTCCTCTGAGAGTTCTATCTCAGAGGGGCACCAACCTGATGCCAGCCGGAACTCTACAGTATACGGTGTCTGGCGACCCCTGTTAGGAGGTTTTACCTGGTCAGAAGGCACAGGATGGACCCACTTAATGAAGCACTCTGGCTGCCTCTTGGCACAATGAGTGTGCTACACTGGGGGAAATCCCCCTTGTCTGGACTGCCTATACTCAGGCAGGAAAGACTAAGTCTGCTGAACCGTGGAGACTGCAGCTACCCCTCCCACCCCAGAGGCTTCCTGTCAGGGATATCAGAGTTCTGTTCATAAACCCCTGGCTGGAGTTGCTGAAATTCCCACAGGGAGGTCCTCCCTGGTGAGGAGGAATGGATCCTGGTCCCACCTAAATAAGCAGTCTGGCCACAATCTGCCACAGCTACTGTGCTGTGCATTGGGAAATTCCTCCCAGTCCAAACCACCCAGTCTCCCCAGTACTGGCAAGTGAAAATGGAAGACTGGAACTGCAGTGATGGCAGCTGCCCCTCCGCCTGGAAATTTGGTTGTCTTAGGCAGCCTCCAGCCTGCTACTTGCTGGCTGAAATCTGAGTGGCCACCAAGCATCTGTATGGCTCTGTGCTTGGAACCCAAGGCCCTGGTAACATAGGCTCATGAGGGGATCTCCTGATCTGTGGGTTGCACAGATCCATGGAAAAAGCATGGTTTCCCAGGCAGGGTAGCATAACCACTCACCACTTCCCTTGGCTGGGGTGGGAGCTGCCCTTGCCCTGTGAAGCTCCTGGGTGGGCTGTTAGCCTACTCTGTTTCTACTTGCTCTCCGTGGGTTGTGCCAACCACATAGTCAGTCCCAATGAGAACACCTGGATACCTCAGCTGAAGGTGCAGGATTTACTCACTGTTTTTTGTTCTTCTTGAAACACTGATTTTAGTCAGTTGCTTACCTACTCAAAAACTTTCATTGACTTTTCCATGCCTATTTAATCAACTCCAAAATTCTTTATCTTGTCATTAAGGGCTTCTTACATAGTAGTGCTAACCTGCCTGACTCCACCTTTATTTTCCATTATTTCTCAGTAAAATCTCCTATTTTCTATCTAGGTCTCATGAAATAGAAAAATATTCATTAAAAGTAAAATAGACTTTATGACATTAGCTTTGGCAATGATTTCTTGGATATGGTACCAAAGGCATAGGCAACCAAAGAAAAATAGATAAACTGGATGATGCCAACATTAAGATTTTCTGTGCATCAAAGAGCATAATCAGCAACATAGAAAGGCAACCCATGGAATGGGAGAAAATATCTGTGAATCGTATGTCTGATAAGGCATTAATCTGAATTATATAAAGAACTAGTACAACTCAACAACAACAAAACAAACAACTCAGTGAAAAAAAAATGGGCGAAGAGCTTAAATAGACATTTCTCCAAAGAAGATATACAAATGGCCAATAAGCACATGAAAAGGTGTGCCGTATCACTAATCATTAAGGAAATGCAACTCACAACCACAAGAAAATACCGCCTTACATGCATTAGGATAGCTACTATAAAAACAAAAACAAAACAAAGCCAGGAAATCGCAAATGTTGGTGAGGGTATCGTGAAAATGGAATCTCTGGGGGCTATTCATGTGGATGTGAAATGATAGAACCATTGTGGACAATGGTATGAAATTTTCTCCAGTGTTAAAAGAATTTACCATATGATCCAGCAATTTTATTAGTAGGTATATACACCCCAAAAAATGAAAGCAGAAACTTGAGAGAATATTTGTATACTCATGTTCGTAACAGTATTCATAATAGCCAAGGGCTGAAAACAACCTGCAGATGAATGTCCAACAGACAAGCATATACATACAATGGAAAATTATTCAACCTCAAAAAGGAAGAGAATTCTGGTACTTGTTACAACACAGATAAATCTTGAGGATTTTATGCTAAGTAAAATAAGCCAGTCAGAAAAGGACAAATACTATATGATTCCATTTGTATGAAGTACCTACTCAAATTTGTAGAGGTAGAAAGTAGAGGCTGGGCATGGTGGCTCACGCCTGTAATCCCAGAACTTTGGGAGGCCCAGGAGGGTGGATCATGAGGTCAGGAGACTGAGACTATCCTGGCTAACACAGTGAAACCCTGTCTCTACAAAAAATACAAAAATTAGCTGGGCGTGGTGGCAGGTACCTGTAGTCCCAGCTACTTGGGAGGCTGAGGCAGAAGAAACAGATGAACCTGGGAGGCGGAAGTTGCAGTGAGTTGAGATTGCTACACCGCACTCCAGCCTGCAGCCTGGGTGACAGAGCAAGACTCTGCCTCAAAAACAAAAACAAAAACAAAGTAGAATGATGGTTGCCAGGGGTTGAGGGAGTAAGTAATAGGGAGTTATAGGTTAATGAGTACAGTGTTTCATTTTGCAAGATAAAAACCATTCTGGGATGGATAGTAGAGCTAGTTGTACAAGAATGTGAATATATGTCACTAAGCTGCATACTGAAAAATGGGTAAGATGGTTGGGCACGGTGACTCACACCTGTAATCCCAGCACTTTGGGAGGCTGAGGTGGGTGGATCACCTGAGGTCAGGAGTTTGAGACCAGCCTGGCCAACATGGTGAAACCCCATCTCTACCAAAAATACAAAAATTAACTGGGCGTGGTAGCAGGCACCTGTAATCCCAGCTACTGGAGAGGCTGAGGTGGGAGAATCTCTTGAACCTGGAAGGTGGAGGTTGCAGTGAACCGAGATTGTGCCACTGCACTCCAGCCTGGGCAACAAGAGCGAAAAAAAAAAAAAAAAAAAGGGGGTAAGATGACACGTTTTGTGTTTAGTGTGTGTATATTTCCACAATTATTTTTCAAAAGTAAAACAAACTACAAATAGTAATAACATGCATAAAGGAATACAACACCCAGTGCCCAAATTTTGGTTTCTACATATTATTCTCCAATAAAAGAAACCAAGGCTCCTTGGACAAGTGGCTGTTTCTAGGACTGAGGCAGGTAAAGGACCAGGTGAACCTGGAGCTTCTTACAGTGCCAAAAAGAAGTGAAGTGCTAAAAGAAACAAATGGAGCAAAACAAACAATGGGGCATGTCAAAGGGATGTAGGAGTCAACTGAGAGGGCCAACTGTCCAAAGCAGGATTAATTTGAGCAACAAAGTAAATAATGTAGCATTGGACCCAAAGTATAAAATAAATATATCTGAGCCCATATTAAAATAAATCAATGTACGAGTAAATCAATAAAGGGAGGAGATGGGGCAAATCTTCCTTACAGAAGAATTCTAAATATAATATGTAGACACTCTCTCCTCCTGAAAGTGGAGCTTAATTCCCCTCTCCTCCTGGAGGAGAGAGTGTAACTGGCATAATGAATTGAGTGTGGAAAGGAGAAAAATAGTAATTTTGGAGTGGGAAAGCCTGGCACACACTACCTTAATCCAAGTTAACACCACTAACAATTTGGGTTGCTATCATACTCACTTACATGATGTGATGAGAAGGGCACTTCTCTGTAACATTCTTCTCCCAAGCCCATAACCCAATCTAACCATGAGGAAAATAGACAATCTCAAATTGAGGAGCATTTTACAAAATACCAGACCAGTACTCTTCAAAGTTGTTAAAGTCAGTAAAAACAAGGAAAGTCTGAGAAACTATCATAGAAACTAATGGGATATATGACTAAGTATAATATAGTAACCTGGATGGGATTCTGGTGTAGAAAAAGGAAATTATTAGCAAAAGAACTGTAGAAAGCTGAAATAAATCTGGAGTTTATTTGATAATATGTGCCAATGTCAATTTCTTAGTTTTGACGAATGAACCATGGTTATTTAAGCTGTCAAATTAGGGGACACCAGGGGAAGGACATACAGGAACTCTGTGGACTATCCTTACAACTCTTCTATAAATGTAAAAACTGTTTTAAAATAACTTCATTTCAAAAAAAGAAATACAAAATTCTTGCTTTCACATGATAAACTATCATCTCAAACCAATAGCCAATCAGATGTTTATGGATATTGAAAATTTTTTTTTGAAAAATTAGCAAAAAATCTAGGAAATAATGAAATAATATATAATTTTATTAAGCTATCATGATGGGGTCTATTATATAGTAAGTGTTCCATAACTAAAAAATGTTATAACTTAATATTCTTTCAGAAGTACTAATACTTGAATGTGAAATAAGATTATATTTTGGGAAGAAAATTTATTTCTATTATTGTACATTATTTCTATTACACAGTATTTTTTTTATTCATCCCTGCAAACAGTAAAGAACCAACTAAATAACTATTATTAGTAGAAATTAGCTATAATTCTTAGAAAAGTTTAATGATGTGACTTGGCACAAGATAAACATATGCATTTAATTAATAACTTTCCTATGCACCAGCAATAACCATCTGCATAAATACACCAAAAAAAGAAATCATTAATAGACTCAAAGAGTATAAACTATCTAGGAATAATATGTGCTATAAAATAGAGAAATGAAAAAAATTACGGTTTCTGTATACAATGTAATATGCAGGCATTTATAGCTGTGTTCTTAGGAGACTTTGAAATAACAAGTCAGATGTCTGACACTATAAAGTTAAGTGAAAATTCAAGATGTTGAAATATTAGTAAGTAGTTTCATAACTGGGAGAAAATTATCTAAATAAAAAGTCCCCAAACTTGATCCACTTGATAATCAGATAAAAATTGTTGAAGAGTAAAACCTCTCAGAAGAGGTGGGACAAGAAGTGAATAGTTTTTTTTTTTTAAGGCGGGGCATTTGATTCTTCATATATTTAATGAGGAGTTTTTATTTGAAGAGATATGAACCAATCTGGCCATTTATAGTTGTTGACTGCTTTTTTTGTGGATGTCCAGTGGTCCCATTAGAGAGAGACAGGGAGGTTAAGTTTGAGATGTACGTTAAACTCATGAAAGGAGTTAGTTAATGAGCAATCAAGAAAAAAGCAGAGAGAGGTCTGAACTGATGATATAAATTTGGAAGTCACTGAATGCTGGTTCAAATCACAGGCCTAAATGAGATCAACTGTGAATGTGAGGATAGAGAAGAAAAGTGAGCTGATTTTGAGCCTAGACCAATTCAACAATTTTCTCTTTGATTTGACTTCAACAATTTAATTTAGAAATGAAAATAGTTACTGCATTCACATATTTTGAGGATTTTGCATGTTTTGAATTATGAATTGCTTGAGACCTACACTGGAAAGAATGTAGAACAATGGGAACACTTACACATTGCTGATAGATGCCTAAGTTGGTACAATCACTTTGGAAAACAATTTGGCACTACCTCATGAGGTCCAGGCTGGGTTTTCTTTTTGTACTCAATTTGCATCTGAAGACAAAACAATCATGTATTTGTATCTGTATACATTGCACTAGTTTGAATGTTCCTGCTTGCTTGAAAATTTCTTGTTTTTCCTAATTCTCTTTTCAATGGATAAATAGAAAAAGGAAGAAGCAGAAGCAGAAAGAGATGCAGGAGGAGGAGGAGGAGGAGGAGGAGGAGGAGTCATCACCATAGGGTGATATAAAGTGAGGCCACATGATATATTTCAAAGGCTCCACAACTTAGGTTAACTCATACCTCAACTACAAGTCTTTAAGATGTATGTAGTATAAAAGTTGACTGATTGTTTTCTGTATAGTGGGCATGGTTGGTACAGACAATCTAGGATGGATGTGGAATTCATTACCATGTGGTTGGAGTATGTATCAGGAGTTGGATGGAAAACTGAAGAGTGACAGAAGCATCCTGACCAACTTTGGTATTGTCCTTTGAATTTCGCACTTTATTCTAAAGATTGTAACACACCCATCATATTCAAAGTTGCTTTTAATAAATTCCCACGTAAAAAAGACATATGATAAGCATTGCAGGAAGAACAAACAAGCAAACATTGTACATTAATAGCCTTCCAAAGAATAAATCTCTGTGCCAGAAGGTGAAATTGATTGAACGGTTTTGTCCATTCTAGGCACAACTTTGGCTCTTTGCAATTTCTATAAATGCCGAACATAAGTGAAAATCTGCTGTGACATGTATTCAGTAATAAAATTGTCGCAAGCCGGGCGCGGTGGCTCACACCTGTAATCCCAGCACTTTGGGAGGCCGAGGCGGGCGGATCACAAGGTCAGGAGATCGAGACCACGGTGAAACCCCGTCTCTACTAAAAATACAAAAAATAGCCGGGCGTGGTGGCGGGTGCCTGTAGTCCCAGCTACTCGGGAGGCTGAGGCAGGAGAATGGCGTGAACCCAGGAGCCGGAGCTTGCAGTGAGCCAAGATCGCGCCACTGCACTCCAGCCTAGGCGACAGAGCGAGACTCTGTCTCAAAAAAATAAAAAAATAAAATAAAATAAAATTGTCCCTCACGTGGACATTGCACCTGAGGCTTTGACAAAATATCCTTCTAACAGTGTAGTGCAACTTGACACCCATCCCCAAAGACTGGGCTGAGCCTTAGGTCACTGCTTCACCCCAAATAAAATGTTCTTATTTCTTCCCCCTTCCCCTGTGCTCTTTATTTCTATTAAACTTCTTTGTAAATGTGTGCTCTGTAAAGTTAAGAATGAGAGAATGCAAGTACTGCCGGAAAGAATGAAGAGTTCACAAGCTTACAACAGAAAGGGAGTTACTAAACTATTAAGCTCAATTAAGAAGTGAAAAATGAACTAAGTTGTTCCAGAGTGATTTTTAATTCTGTCAAATAAAGAGGAACCAGACTGCAGGGTAAACTCTTATTTATTAGTTTTGGGTAATGAGGTTTTCCATAAGCAGAATTTCTTAAATTTTATTGAATCAATAAAATCACCATTTGGAAATCTGGTTTTTCCCACCAGAGTAGGATTTTAATTGAGCATACAGAAAACACCCAAGTGCTGTAAAGTAACTCTATGGAGGTGAAATGGTCTATGAGTTATATTATTGTCCTGGCTGACAGGGTTTCAGAAGTCCTTCATTTGAATTTAATCTCTACGTCTTGTGCATTAATTTTTACGTTGAGGATAATGGTTCTGTATTTTCTTTATGCTTATTACCAAGGCACCATGATAAAAATGGTAGTATCAGGGTTTCCCTGTTCTAGCCTCTGACTGAACAGAACACTGCTATGTGGAGTGTATGCCGACGGGTCCTAAACCTCTGCTAAGGAAGGATCAAGGCACAGGTGTGACAACCCCTTTATAGTATAGATAGCTTTGCTGTACTCCATGGCCAAAGGGCACATCTTACCCTAGTCAACTGCCTTGTGAACACCTGCCTTCATTTATAAAAGAGTCAAGGGAAAAGCATGCTGGAGGAGCATAAATCCGTCCCCACAACTCAAAAATGGCATAAAGAACCTGCTTTGAAGATAGTCAATACTTCCTTCCTTATTTCTGAAGTTATTGGCAGTAAAGGAAATGCCTTTAGTGTGAGACCAGTCTTCATATTTCTGTTTGCATTATGTGTTTTTAAAGACACACACACAAAATGAAATAATGAGGGCTTGGAAATTGTCAACTAACTTTTACAAGACTGCCTAGATCAAGCGTAATGTTTCTACACTTGTCTTTGTTAAATGAAAGACATATGATGTGGAACAAAAGTTGTGTACCCCAGTGTACAGAATTGATCAGAAGAATTGATTTTCAGTCCTGTTCTCGAGACCATATTTAGCTATCAAATGGTCTGCTTTGCCTAAATTCGACAGCACTTCAAGCCAGGCATATCAAGAAACCAGTTGTATACTTCCCTTCTCTCTCCAAAAACTCTTTCTCTACTTCCACCTCATAAATGGTAATCCCAAGGGTAAATTAGAGTTTTGTGGGGTTTGGAGCATATAAAATATAAAGCTCTTTTTAAGAGTTTTTTTTTCCTAATTGTTGTCTACTGTACCATGCTAATTACAGAGAAACTGTAGGAATGGTATTGATGTTAGATTCATTCCCCTGCTCTAGGGAACTGTGCTTTTCTAGTGTTTTCTCCTACCTGGTAAACCTAAGGGCCATATCCCTCAAAAGATGTGCCCTTTGTGAGTGGACAGTCAGGCATGGCTGCAGGTAGATTGCACCAGTTGATGGTAGGAATGGCCTCACCCTTACTGCCTGCTTTTCCAACTTAAGAGTATTTATCATGGAAGCGTCTGTGTCCTGAATTAAGCTTATACCTTAGACTTAGATGTTTGACTGGCTGTTTCTAGCCTCAGGACATTTTCCATCCAATAGTAATACTTGACTTTTTGCCAGGTGGCCCAGGTATCCTCAAAGGCACATGAGAGATCTCTATTACTCACTCCCCTTTTTATCACCTTCAGGGTCTATCTCCAGAAGGCACAACGGAACTCTATGGTAGCCCCAACGCCCTATCACCCACTCACCGGACATCCATTGAAAATGTGTTCTAGATAAAACAGCAGTCTCCTGGGAACCTTATCCTGTTACATATATTTTTTTTCTGAAAAGAATTATCTCCAATTTTATAACACATAGTCATTTAAGTATTATCAAAAGCCTGGGAATTTAAGGCCAGCCTGGTGAACATAGTGACATCATTTCTAAACATCACCCTCCCAACACACAAACGTCCATCTTCTGGTTCTTCCATGAACATTTCCCACTGCCATTTATTTTATTTTATTTTATTTTATTTATTTTATTTTATTTTATTTTATTTTATTTTATTTTTATTTTTGAGACAGAGTCTCATCTTGCTGTCTAGGCTGGAGTGCAGTGGTGTAATCTTGGCTCACTGCAACCTCTGCCTCCCAGGTTCAAGCAATTCTCCTGCCTCAGCCTCCTGAGTAGCTAGGATTACAGGTGCACACCACCATGCCTGGCTAATTTTTGTATTTTCAGTAGAGATGAGGTTTCACCATGTTGGCCAGGCTGGTCTTGAACTCCTGACCTCAGGTGATCCACCCGCTTTGGCCTCCCAAAGTGCTGGGATTACAGTCCTGGCCCTCAAACTCTTAATACTGATGCCTGTATCATGGTCATTTCTCAAATTTGCTTTAAGAATTGGTCATTTCTGGATAAAGAAAATGTGGCACGTATACACTATCGAATACTATGCAGCCATAAAAAAGAATGAGTTCATGTCCTTTGCAGGATATAGATGAAGCTGGAAGCCATCATTCTCAGCAAACTAACACAGGAAAAGAAAACCAAATACTGCATGTTCTTACTCATAAGTGGGAGTTGAACAATGAAAACACATGGGAGGGGAACATCACACACCGGGGTCTCTTAGGGGGTGGAGGGCAAAGGGAGGGAGATCATTAGGACAAATACCTAATGTATGCGGGGCTTAAAACCTAGGTGACGGGTTGATAGGTGGAGCAAACCACAATGGCACACGTATACCTATGTAACCTGCACATTCTGCACAAGTATCCCAGAACTCAAAGTAAAAAAAAAAAAAAAGAGAGAGAGAATTGGTCATTTATTCCTGGAGTCCCTTCTCAAGACTCAGAGCATTAGAACAGTAAAGATTTTGAAGGGGAGGACGTCAGGAGAAAAGATAAAATATTTAAATTACAAGTAATACAGCCATTAGTTTTGAAGTGGTCATAGACTGTAGAAAATAAGATGATATATACACATAATTGATATTGCTCACTGAACCAATTTACTAAAATTAACAACAGTGAAAATTACCAGCCTTTGAAAGATATGCTGCATCAAGACTTTCTATACTGATTATTTGAAATGATCTCCCTGTAGTCTCTGGAGTTGTAACACACAAATTGATAAACAGACACTCTCAATACTTGAAGCATCAGCATCCCTGATGATTACAGACAACCACTGTCTCCAGTTTTGCCTGTGGGATATTCCAGTAAAGGTCAAGTCCATAAAATGGAAACATGGTTGGTATGAAAATAAGCTTCTGAAAATAATTTCTGTCATACTAAAAAAAAAAAAAATAAACCATTAATTCCAAGCTTTAGAACTTTCCAATTTTGTTGGCAACTGCAACTTTAGCTCTCCTTTATGTAACACTTTCTGCCCCTAACATTCTATTCGTTTTGTGCCTTCAAGTAAACACAATTCATCCAGCTTGTCCTATAATTATCTAATGCTGAATAATCAGGCTTGTATGAATTTTGGGATTTCATGATTTGTCTAACACACCTAGAACACAAAATGGACAGATCCATTATGATTACCAGCATTTTCTTCTTTTAGTTATCTAATAGTTTTGATCATTTTCTAACATCCTCAAAAAGTCATTTTTACTATCTTTCCCTGTGTTATGAAGACACTTAAAACCAATAATACATTGGACTTCACGTTTTTTGTTGTCATTACTGGGCACGACAGGCTTCTGCTGAGTTCTCTTAAGTTGAGCTACTTTTTGATTTGTGAGCAAAGGTTTAAAAGGCTAAAAAGGGGGAAATTGGTTCAATATTTCAAGCACAATGAAACATTTCTTTTGTCACTTTATTTCCCTGCTGTATTAATTTGTGGTTACTCACCTTCTCCTCAGAGATCCCCAAGGGAACCCCAAATCTGACTCTCTATGATCTGACATATGAACCTAAACATTTCTCCCAATAAATTACATCTCCTGTGTAATAAAACGAAATGAGCTGCTTTGGGGTATGGCAGAATATTTCAGACACCATTTAGCCACATTTTGGTTCGTTGCTCATATACATTCTGATGGTGGGGAATCTCTGTGGCCTAGGTTGGTCTGGGAAGAGAAATGTTGAGTTCACTCACCGGCCCAAACAATGCAGGAATGTTTTTTCCCTGTCCATTCACTTAAACAATGTGCCATTCTGTACCTCATAAGCACTTAATTTATTCCAACTCTTTGGCCTGACCTGTAATCCCCCTCTCCTTACCCATCTGACCCATCTGTGTTTCATTTCCCACTCATCAGCATCCAAAGAGCTAGGCCCAGGGCCTGTTTGGAACCATTAGACAGAGATTGGCACTCTTCCCTCTTCCTGCGCCACATCCTCCACTGGAAAAAAAATGACCATCAGATCAGAGAACAGAGCCTGCTTTGTCCCCTGCAACAGGGATCTGGAAGCATTTTCAATCATTTGCACTCTATACCCACTCAAACGCATTAATGTGATCAACATTAGGCCTGTTGTGGGCATTTTTTCCAGCAAATAGCTTGCTAACATTCCAGGCATGTACTTCCCTGAAAACAAGACTGAGACAGGGCCCTGAATATTCAATTGGAAAATCACCAAGAGCAAAAGCTTAGCTTGGCACGGCTGGTGTTGATTCTTAATAAGTGACTTCCTAAAGCTGAGGCATGGGGCTTACAGCGTCAATGACTTGTTTGAAAAATATTTTGTAGGTGCCTCATACCACTCTATTTCCTGTGGTATGCGTCATATTGTGAGCTATTCCAAGCCGGCCTGGTTAAGCACGCTAACTTTTTCCCCCCCAAGATTGTGGTGTTTAACTAAAAATGTCTTTATACAAGATGAGCTCATAGCTATTAGTGCTGATGTAGTTTTAACTGCTTGGATACCAACTGCAGTTGCTTGGAAATGTACTGCAGAAGGGTAAACCCGAGCAAAAACATATCTCACCCCGTCTAAAATGGCGGGATGCAGTCCCAGCGGCAGCGTTTCTTCAGGGGAAAAAGCTCCAGATTTAAGTACAATGCATACCTTTCACTTTCATTAAAAAGACTTACTGTTCTTAGTATATTACTAAAGTCAAGGTGCTGAAGACATCTGGTACGCTGGAATAAAATTAACCCTTTTTATGGCTTTGAGTATTTTGTAAAACCTGCCAAGGAGCAAAGCAAAGGTAATTGGAGAAAACGAGTGTATCTTTTCAATCAAATTTCCGAAAGGGAAACAAAAAGAGATCCAACGACCTAAAATTCTGTTTCTGAGATTAAAGTACATACAAGTAGGATTTGCTTAAGGATCAAATAATAAGATATCAAATATAAAATGTCTTGACAATTATTTAGAAACCCAAAGATGGGTGAGGGAATTAATACTGTTGTGTCCTCTGTATACCTCACATAGCTTTTGGTCTTTCTACCTTCTAAATTGTTCTTCATAGCACTTACGGTGTAGAAATTATTTCCCTTTTGCAAACAAGGCAGGAGAATCCCAGAGGGATTCAGTGAGCTCCCCAAGGCCACACAGTTGATTAAGTATAGAAGCAGGATTGAAAATTAGGTCACTGTGAATAGCAAGCTTGTGTTCTATCCCCTACCTTGCTACTCACAGATAAAAATATTCTCATCTCTATTATGGCTGTAATTGTCTACTTGTTCAAAGACTGTGTGTTGGCCATAGTGTAATGGGCTAGAACAGGAGATGAATATAAATCTGTGTCATATTCCTTCCTGTCTTCCTCTCGTGAATAGGTTTCAGAGAGTATCTCGTTTGGGGCCCATACCCAGTAGGTGCCCAGTGGCTATTAAGTGATTAGACATTGTACATGCCATCTCTGAATGATTTGTGTTTCTACAATAGGGCCTTTTATAACAGAGAAGAGAGGGATTGATACCCTGGACACTGCCGGGGCTGTGTTTGCCTCTCGGCGCAAATAATTTTCCTTGGTGCCAGGAGCAGCTCTGACGTGGCTGCTCTGCCCTTATGTGGCCTGGGCGTTTGAGATCCAGAGCAAAGGCCTGGCCTGGTCTGGAATAAGGCAACAATGCATCAAGGTGGAGCCAGAGAAGCCAGAAGAGGCGACTGTGAATGTCTATCTAGCTCCATGAATGTGTCACTGAGAAGACAGGAGAATGTCTATAGGAAGTGAGCAAGACAATTTCTGAGACAATGAGTTATTGGACAAATGCACTGAACAGCATTATAAAGGGAAGTAGGAACCTCTATTCCCCTCCATATTTAGGAAGGCACATAATGAGGCCCTACCTATGAAGTGGAAAAAAGGGCTTTTGTGTTGGCTATTATCTGTGAGTGTCTGGCTGTCTGGCTTATGCATCGGGACTATACATTGTGAGTTGATCCCTTATGACCTGATATGTAGTGCATTATCTAAAGGACATAACTTGCTTACTGATTGAGGTTTGCAAACTGGGCATGTTTTCTTTTCACTGTATTAAAGAAGTATAAAATTTTTACAAAAATTTTGTGACTTTCACACCTTACAATTTAGTAAGTTAGCCAAAACATCAGTTCAAAATGTTGAACTAAATGACAACTAGGAGATTGGTTTCTGTTCTCAAGTTATAAGTAGTTCCTATTTTCCACCTGAGGCATTAGAAAAAAGCTTACTTCAAGTGAGTAAAAAATACTCATATTTTGAGCAATTTTGACTTCAGAAGTTTTATCACCACTGGATTGAGACATTGGGGATAAGCCGTACAAATATGTTGCTAAACTAATAAAATCTGAAAGATTTAGAAACATATAGATTTCTTTCATTCTTACAGTTTAAAGTTTATATTTGGAACTATTTAATAAAAAAGCAACATTAGGAAAAAGTTGTTTTCTAATGAAAGCAGATAAAGTGGGAGCTGGTCAGAAATCTGTTCAATTCAGGCCTTTTGCAACCTCATCAAAAGTCAAATTATTTTGCAATGAATAGTTTTGAATTATTATATTTCTTGCAAGCAGATTTTCTCTCTCTTGTTAGGAAGAGTGACTTTCATTCTTAACAAAGTGATGAGAAAAGAAGAGGTAAGGAAATGTCAAAAGGCTAAAATTGTATGATCCATCATCGTGTTTCAGCGTAAATTTGGAAATAATGGCTAGGAGCAGCTGAAGTCCAAAACTCATGATGATCACGTTGATTTGAGTTTTCCCTAAGCCTGTTCATAACAGGCTTTCATGTTTACCATAGACATAAATTCACTGTGGTTCTTAAGTAAGGACTATGTTTGCAAGAAGTGACTAGAATGCCAGGATTTTCTCTCAAGATTACCCCTTCAAGTAAAGCTCCGTGCAACTTTCCTTCCCAGGGCTGTGCACACAAAATTTCAGGAAACAGCAGGTCTTAATTAGGCCTCCAGTTTATAGTTTCACCTGAAAAAATACATTTAAAAAAATCATATATATTCGGCTGTCTAGATTTTTCACGTCAATAAATTCTTGCTAATTAATCACATTAACGGTGCTCCTTAAAAGTTGAAACAGAATCAGAAAACAAACCAAATTCCCCATAAATATCCAACATAAAGACCTATTCACTGATGCATTTTCAGTTTCTAAGAACTTTACAAGTGTTTTTTCTCCTTGACAGGACACACACACACACACACACACACACACACACAAATTATCACTATCTGCAGCTCTCATTCTCTGCAGAGGAAAACAGTTCTGGTGGCAAATTTTAATACTTCATAATGATGTCACTGTGTGAGTACTTTCCTGCTTAGTGCCCATGTGCGTAACTGTTTTAAGGGATTAGAGCCTAGAAACCCTAAGTGGCAACACGTCACATCATCTCAAATCCCCCCCCAACTCCCCTCAAAAGGGGAAAACTAACAATGTGGGGATGAAGAAAAGAAGGTAAACTGGGAGGGGAGGAGCTAAAGGGACGAACGGACTTCCTCCTGTTTGTGTACCATTGCATTCTTCAAAAGAGCCATCATTCTTGTTATAAATTCACTGTACTCATATTCTATTAGAACCTTTGGTCTGCTGTGGCACCTGCTGTATAGAAGCAGGATTGCTTAAATCCTCTACAGAAACATAAACAAATAGGTATAAAATCTCACCTCCCTCTGTGGTAAGTTTCCTGAGAATAGTGCTACTGCTGTTCATTAAGAAAATAAAGTTTCAAACTCGTAAACCTTAGCTTCCCAAATTTCTTGGGTGTGTGTTTATCAAGACATACTTGAGTGTGTTTGCTGCAATTTAAAATCCTATTTGTTACTACTCTGTGAGTAGCAGCTAGCCATTTCTTCAACAGGATTTCTGAATGGGATGGATCTTTTAGGAGAGAAAAGATCAGTTACTAATTTTCGTAAGTAATTAACTTGAAGTCGGTGAAATGGGAGAATTCCATTTTCAGGTGAATAGACTTTATATTAAAACGTTCATGTATTATTATCTGTATCTATTTTTAGGGGAAAACATCTGTAAGAATTTTTGCTATAATCTCTCCCCACAAGCACAAGTAGTTGATCACAGCAGAATTATGGCATTTTATAAGATCTCTATTCAGAGATTTTTAGGAGTTCAGATTTTAGCTGGCTTTATGCTGTGTGGACAAAGAGAAAATTAGCAATATATTAATTATAAAAACTTGCCTTTGGATTCTTTTTATGAAACTTGGTTTTTCTTTGCTGCTAAGTTTTTTACTTTATTTATTATTTCTTCCTCCTCCCCTCCTAGCATTTTGGTGTCCTATTTTAGGCCCTATATTGCCAGCAATTTAAGGAAGAATGGTAAAAAGCAGTATATTTTGTTGAAAGAGTACTTGACCTTGTCCCAGCTAAGTCTCTAGTTGATTGTTTAATGGGGGCAAAAGCTGTCACCTCTGTTTCTTCACCTATAAATTAAAGAGACTCAATCATTTGTTCACTCAACAAACTTTTAGTGAGTGTCAATTATTGGCAAAGCACTGGGTTATGTGCTGTTGATATAAAAATTTGTAACTGAGTCACTCACTGGCTCCTGAGAGTCTTGTAGCATTGTATGAAGAGATATGTCAACGATGAGAATGGAGAAAATACAGATAGATAAACAGTCTTGCATGACTTAACAAAGGGGATACATTCTGAGAAATGTGTCATTAGAGGTTTCATTATTGTGTAAATATGGGAGAGTCTAATTAAACACAAACCTAGATGGTATGGCCTACTACACAACTAGGCTATATGGTGTAAGCCTATTGCTCCTAGGTTACAAGCCTGTACAGCATGTGACTTTACTGAGTCTGTAAGCGACTGTAACAAAACGATAAGTATATGTGTATCTAAACATATCTAAACAGAGAAAAGCTAAGAGTAAAAACTACAGTATTATGATTTATGAGACTACTGTTGTAGATGCAGTCTGTCATCAACCACACATGGTGCATGATTATATTTCCCTTTATTGGTCAGCAGATATGCTACTACATTATTCATCACATGAAAAGAAGTAGAAGAGAAGGAAAATATTATGTAAAGAAGCTCACAGCAGTTTCAGGAAAAAGAACAAGAGTCGAGAGAGGGAAACAGAGGGAGATGGAAGCCACAAGGTACCATTGCTCTTCTCCCATTTTTTCATTGAAACCCAAAGTGAGGAATAGATGTAGAATAAAAAGGACAGGTTAGTTGTAAGTTCAAAAACAGAGACAGAATGGACTTGTGTCCTATTATCAGTTTGGGACTCTGGTTGGAGGTAGTCTGGTGGAGCACCTTTTACTGCAAGGAGTGGCTACAGCAAGTGTAGAAACCAGATAGCATGAGAGAGAGGCAGGGAAGAAAGTATCTCCTCTCCCTTTCCTTCATTTCCCTCACACCTGTTGGTAACACTGAAGAGATTCAGAATTTCTCATGTGTCCTCAGTAATACCTAAGGTTGAGAGTCAGCAGGTTGGCAATGGGGCTGCAGTAGTGAAGGGAGGTGAGAACCCCTACCAGAAGCTGAAGAGAGGGCAGACTTGGCCAGGGTTCAGATGGAGCCCAAGGCTGAGACTTAGATTATCCAAAGGGCCAAGAGAAATGAGATTGGGCTGAGGTACAGGATGTGAACTGCTGGACTATGGCTGGACTGAGAGAGGAAATTAGCATGATACCAGCTGTAAAACCTCACAAGCAGATGCAGAGAAGATAGAGACCAACATGAACACAGGTAAAATGACTTTGCCTCAGCCAAGAGCCAATGGGAGCCAGAGAGGAGCATGGGGCTGGTTTAACACCAGGGGTTCTGCCACAATCCCATAAGGACATATAAGTGTTTTCTTGTACACACCCGTTTTCTAAAAAAAAATCTTTGACTAAGGTGAGATAGCCTGATGAGAAATGTCAACTTTACATTGACTTACCCTTTGCCAAAAATGGTAGGAATTAACCTAAAATGAGATGTTTTAAAATCTAAGAGATTGAGCCACTCTGTTGTGACAGATTTAGGTCTTCTTTCATCTCAAAGTTCATTACCATGAGGGCTTAGAACAAAATGAAGATATGATATGGATCATACGCATGCTTTTTATGCATCTGTGTTACAATGTTTATGATAAAGAAGTGTTCTATTTTATGATGAAATAATCCTAGCTTATCTTTCAATGACGTATCTATTCTTCAGGCATTGTCCCATCCATTGTTTTATTTTCTTTTATCTGAGTAAGTACGAGATGTTGTCAGGGTAAGTATCCTTGCCTCCGTTTTCTAGGTTAGAAATCTGAAGGTCAGTGAGGTTAGCTTGTACCTCTTCATCTATAAAAAGGAGACAATATTTATTCAGCCAAAGTATCATGGTTTTTGTGAAGATCAAATAGGAATGAAAAGCTGCTAGGGAGATCTTATTTACTGTGACCTTAAGAACATCTAAAAGCAGAAGAAACAAGATGATACTGTAATCAAAATGACAAGGATGCACATAATGCTGTCAAATTGCGATACATGTTTTACCTAGCAAGGATATTCCTATAAATGTTTCAGTAAGTCCAGTTCATACATGAAATGAACCGGATGAAACAGCAGAGCATTGCCAGTAGATTTAAGGAGTAGATCTTTTCTTGTGATGTCATAAACAGAGCACTGATTTAGAGTACTCTATTTAAGTTTTATCTTCGGCACTTAGTAGGGCATTGTTTTATAGGAGATATTAAATGCTTTTTTAGCAAGTTCAAATTCATATTATTCAGCTATCTTAAATCTATGAGAGATATGATAGTTATATACTTCTTAAAGATTACAATTTAATTTATACTCAGTTTCTGTGAAATAATGGAAATGTGATGCTAAAATAATCTTCAGATCTGGATCATTGGTAGAAGGTCAAGGCCACCTCTGGGCACTTCTCTCTTAGGTTAAGCTTCTCATGGCACAAGGAATGAAGTGGCCTCTGCATCTTGTCCAGCATGGCCCTAAGGGGTCTAATTCCTGCTGACGTCTTCAATTTAATTTCACATCATTTCACCTTCACTCACTTCACGCTAGTCACAGGGCCCATCTTTCAGTTTCTCATTTTCCTGAGGTCGTTGCATATATTCTTCCTTCTGCAAGAAAGCTCTTTCCCTTCCAGGATTTTTGGCTCCTTCTCATTCATTAGGGTCCCCTTGCCTTCTTTAATTATTCAATTCACGCACAACCCCATGTTATTCTCTATTTTAGCATACTCTTCTTTTTATTTCACTTCCTATTTTGTAATGATGTGTCTGATGATTATTTATTGTCATCCTCTCACTGAGTTAAAGGCAGATGCTTTGTTTGGCTCAAAATTGCACAACTAGTCACTCCCTGGGTCTGAGTAAACAACTGTTAAATGAGTAGATAAATTAAGGAATAATCCAGGTATGTAAAGTCCTTAGTCAAGCGTATGCCACATGATAAAAGCTTGATAAAAACTCTTTGTATTGCCGTAGTATTGGTGGCCTTAAGTCATTATTGCTAAATATGTATATAAATGTAGGGGTAAAATATGAGGAATGGTGAGAGGTTTGGGCATTTTCTACATGATTATCATATATATTCTTAGGCTGATTCAAATTATTCACAATTTAATGTAAATCCCCAAGTAAACATGCAAAAGAATAATAAATATATGAAAAGGTATTAAAACCAGCTAAAAATAAATATGAAAGCAACAATGAGATATCATTTTTCAACTATAAGATTGGCAAGCCAGAAAACGTTGATACTACTTTGTATTGGCAAGTATATGGAAAAATGGACCCTCATGGATATTTCTGAAGGGCAAATGAGAGAATACATAATGAAGTTTCAAATATGCATGCATACCTGGGACCAGAACTTTGGTCCCAGGAAATTATACCATAAAAAAAGGACAAGATCAAAAAATTGGTATATAAGAATAGTTAATCCAGGATTTTTATGATATAAAAAAGTTAGATCTTTATAATAAATATTATAATGAAGAAAATTTGGGAATAACTATATTATATATAATGCTGTATTCATAACTGGTAAGCATAAACTGATACAAAAAGCTTAGAAAACAATTTGGCATTATCTTAAAAGTTTAACCTGACCATATCCTGTAGCCAAAAAATTCCAATCTTTAGCTATAGATTTTACAGAAACTTGTACATGACCTACAAGAGACACACAAGAATGTTCTTAGCAACATTGTAATACCTAAACTGTTTGAGATGTACCACTTTCAGCGTTGTTTAAAGCATTTCAAAATTTCTATTTTATTTTTTTCTTGGATCCATGTATTATGATTAGGGAACATAATTTGCATGATATTTGTTTTTACATGATGTTGACATTTGCTTTAAGCCCTGGCACATGATTGATTTTGTAAACGTTCTATGCATTCTAGATAATATTTATTCTTAATTTGTTAGGTACAGAGTTCTATTTACATATCAAATGTATTCACGTATTTTAAATATGGATCACTTAGAAATTTATTTAGCTATGTGTAAGTTTTTCTTCTCCCTGCAAGAAAAAAACTCTCCTCTTTCTCTTTTTCTCCTATCCTGTACCCAATAACTTCAATATTTAATGTCCTAATTGAGAGCATCTAATTCCATTTTGATGGCTTTTGTCAGCTCCATTGAATTAGTTTTATTGGGCTTGTGTTTTTAATTGTGAGCTGTGAGTGTATCTTCCTCTGAACCCTACATCTGGCAATTCCCTGAGGCCTGGGTATGTCTCTCTAAAGAGTTCTTTTTGTTTTTTGATAGGCACCCTTAAATTGGGGTAGAATTTTAAATTTATTTATCAGCCTGGGGTTTCTCAGACCACGTACATTGTATAAATTTGAAGCCATGTGTGGTGGCTCATGCCTGTAATCCCAGCACTTTGGGAGGCCAAGGTGGGTGGATCATTTGAAGTCAGGAGTTCAAGACCAGCCTAGTCAACATGGTGAAGCCCCACCTATACTAAAACATACAAAAATTATCAGGGCCTGGTGGTGGGTGCCTGTAGTTCCAACTACTGGGGAGACTGAGGCAGGAGAGTTGCTTGAATCCGGGAGGTGGAGGTTGCAGTGAGCCGAGATTGCACCACTGCACTCCAGCCTGGGTGACAGAGTGAGACTCTGTCTTTTAAAAAAAAAAAAAAAAAAAAAAAAAAAAAAAAAAAAAAAAAAAAAAATTGAATTTAAATATATTGAATTTGAATTACATAAATTGAAATTTGAACCCCACATCTGTGTACAAACTGACTTTAGTTCCAAGTTCTCAGAGGAGATTTTTTCCTACCCAGTTTTCAGGGGGAACTAAAATGTAACCTTATCGTTTTCTTTACTTTTTGATATATTTTTCTAATCCCCGTTTTACTGATGAGGTAGTTTTCCGGATCCTGAATTTATGCAGAGGGGTTTAGTTCCAACTTCTGTATTTCATAGGCTCAAGGCCATGTCTCCAGTCTCTAGCACTTCATTTTATCTTAAAACCTAAACCTCCAAAACTGAAGTATTTACAAAACTCTGATATCCACTACGCCACTGGTCTCAGCTTACCTCTCTGGTTCCTATCTCCTTCCTAGCCTTGAGTCTTTGAGTATTTTGTATTTTGTCAGCTTTAGTATGCATTTTTAAAGGGTCTGCACTGACACATTTGCTTCATGGTGCTGCTATGATATTAAATGAAATAATATACATACAATATTTGCTCATTGCCTGAATTATATGGAAATCGAGAGGCTTGGGTTTTAAAAACACTGGACTGAAAAAAAGAGAAAAGCATTTGGTGTGTCCTGCTAGTGACAAGAAATTGTCTAAGGTTTCTATTCTACTCCCTCGGAAAGTCATCTTATACTCTCCTCCAGATTGAGTGCACAATAGACATTCAATTAGATGAAAAGAATATCTCCCTGATTTTTCCGTATGTTCATGGTTTTATACAGAAGTAGTTGTAAATAGGTATGTAGAAAAATCAGGTAAAGAGTTTCATTTCCTGATAGTCCATGTACTTTGAAAACCTAGTAAGAAAGAGACTTTCACGAACAATAGGGATATTTCTTTGCTCCTTCTTTTTTCAATCTAATTTTCTTTCCATTGAAAGCAGCTGTGTTTTTCTCACTCTGACAATTCAGAAATCAGAATAACTCATTCTTCATAAATGCTTTAGAATATTCTGGCAGAAGCTGCTTCTGACAGTTGGCTGCTAAATGTTCAATGGTGCTTGATTATACAGAAGGTTAAAAAGACCACTGTGATTATTTCTTTCTCTGTAAAACCGTCCCTTGTCTTATTACAAAACCGCTAATTCTCCCAGCAACCGGAGATTATCTAAATAAACTAGAGCAGACGCGGAATTATATAACAAGGGCAAATTATTTTTTTTTCCTGGGGAGGGGATGACATAAAAAAACAGGTTTATTAAGATATAATTCTCAAGCTACACAAGTCATATACTTTAAGTGTACAACACAGTGGTTTTTAGTATAGTCACAGATATGTGATGTCACTATCCCCACAGTCAATTTGTAGAACATTTTCATCACCTCAATAAGAAACTGTACACTTTAGTAATCACCCCTGCTATGGTTTGAATGTGTCTCCTCCAAAATTCAGGTATTGTCAATGTGATAGTATTCAGAGGTGATCAGGTCATGAAGGCTTCTCCTTCATGAATGGGATTAGGTGCTCCTACAAAAGGGCTTGATGAAGGGAGTTCATCCTTTTTTGCCCTTCCACCTTCTACTATGTTAGAACATGGTATTTCTCCCTTCTAGAGGATGCAATATTCAAGGCACCATCTTGGAAGTAGAGACTGGCCCCTCACCAGAAAATAAACCTAGTGGTGTTTTGATCTTGAACTTCCCAGACTGCAGAACTATGAGAAATTAAATTATATTCTCTATAAATTATCCAGTCTCAGATACTTTGTTATAGCAACACAGACACAGACAACCACCTACTTCATACTCTTCTCATTCTAGCCCTAAGCAGCTACTAATCTACTTTCTGTCTCTATAGATTTCTAGGTTTTGGACTTTCATGTGAATGGAATTATATAATATGTGGTCTTTTGTGATTGGTTTCTTTTGTTTAGCATAATGTTTTCAAGGTTCATTCATGTTGTAGCATTTATCAGTACTTTGTTCCCATTTAAGGCCAAATAATATTCCATTTTGTGAATATACCACATTTTATTCATCCATTCATCAGCTGATGGACATTTGGGTTGTTTCTACCATTTGACAATTATGAACGATGCTGCTGTAAACACTCGTGTACTAGTTTTTCTGTGACCATATTTCATTTCTCCTGGGGATATGCCTAGAAGTGCAATAGCTGGGCCTTTTTGTAACTCCATGTTTAATGATTTGAGCAGTTAATCGCCGGACTATTTTCCAAAGTGGCAGTACCATTTTACATTTCAGCCAGTAGCATGTGAAGTTTCCGATTTCTCTGTGTCCTTGCCAACACTTATTATTATTGTACTTTTAAAATTCTAACCATCCTAGTGGTTGTGAAGTAGTATCTCATCGTGCTTTTGATTTGCATCACCCTGATAACTAATGATTTTGATTATCTTTTCACGTGATTGTTGGTCATTTGTAGATCTTATTTGGGGGCATGTCTATTCAGATCCTATACCCATTTTTTAATTGGAAAAAGGCAGAATTTTTCTAACAATTTTTAACCGATGATTTTTAATAAAATCTAACAACTTAACATGTATATCATATTTAATCATGTCTTTAAGAAATTTCCTTGATTAAAAATAATAAAAGTATCTGAAATTGGAACTTTAGTAAAACTCAGTTCATTACACAGATCATTCAACAAAAACAACTTAAAATAATGATTATACATTGCTGGTTACCTTTGTCCTCTATTTTAGTATTCCTCAAGGTCTCCCACAGTAGGACTTGAATCTGCATGATATTGTATTTGACTGCCACATTTTTTTTTTCTTGCAAATTATCACTCTAGTTGGGGGATGTCTTCTCAGGTTTTCACTTATCTATTCTCCTGTCAGTTGTTTAAGAATAACTCAGAGGTAATGAGAAAGGTGTTTTAGTGTTTTCCAAGCAGTATTTCATACCGTCTGGCCAGAAATTTTCTTGCCTTACTATTGACAGAAGCCGATTAACCTATGGTAACTAGAGGCCATTGATGTCTAACACTGGGTCTCTGTGATTCTAATCCCACGTGGGTGAAATCGAGCAATCTTTCTCATATCCCATCATGGTAAGTGCTGCCATTGATCTTACCCATTTCATTTCTATGTGAATGGCAATAATAAGCCTTGGAATTTTTGGTAAAGTTTTAATTCAAGAAGTTGATCATTTCTTAAATGTATAAGTAAGTGGGACAATTTCCATAATATTTAAAAACCTTTATATAAATAAATCCACAATTTTAAAAACTTCCTCTTTTTTTCTGACCTTGTATCTTGATTGATGTCTCCAAATATGTAAACTATCTTAGGAAAAACACTAAAAACCCAAGGCAAAATTGTGGCTTGTGGGGGCCCTCAGTAAATTAACTGCTCACCTACTTGTTCAAACTGATATTCTATGAAAATAAGTTTCATATTTACTTAAAGCCTAAAGAAAAGCTGGTTATCAATTAGTGAAAATTATACACAATAGGGTACTTTTAACAGGTATTTTAAGAATACGTGTGACATGATGTATTATGAAGATTAATTGGAACATCAGTTATAATGTCAAAGCTTATAAACAACTAAAATGTCCATCAGTGAGAGTTAATATATTAATTATCATTCAACCACACAATGCAATACCCTATAAACCATTTAAAAAATATCAAATTCTGTATTTGTGATATGGAAAGTTTTCCAAGATGTGTTAAGGGAAAAAATTACAAGGTGCAGAACAACATATAATTTTACCATTTATGTGGAATAATATTTCTGTGGATAATTTTAGAAATTAATGGAATATCTCCTGAAGTTTAGGAAAACTGGTTGTCTTTGAGGAGTGGAATGGTTTTTGAGGCACAAGGGAAAAGGGGAGATTTTTCATTATATGCCATATAGTGCATTTCTATTTTATATCATGTACATTAATCGTATTTAATATTTACAAATATTATAAATAAATGAAGCAAATATGGAATTTATCACATATTTCATTACATGCTGTTTCCCATCATCATACAACTTATTAGGCAGCATTATAATTCCTAAAATTTAGGTAATCACAAATAACTCATTCCTTGTAAAATGGGCTTGACATCCATGATTACTTTTCAGAAATTCTGCTGAGACTGCTGACTTTGTATGACTATATGCCAGCTGACTTCAGAGAGTTCGGTTCTCTTGATCAAGAGCATATCTGCAAGGACTTTAAAAAAATCTATTTCCATTCAATATACTTTCTATTTCTCTGGTTATTTTAGAAGTTGAATGAGAAAGCCTTTATTAACTGCCACCATATTCCTGATTTATTCCAGTAATGTTTATTGACCTTTCAGAGTGGAGTGCTTGGAACTTGCTGGTCTGAGTTGCTTCTTAATCCTACTGTGGTTTCACACCAATGTAAGAGTTTTACTAATGTTATGTTACTTAAAACCAAATAGAAAATAAAATAAGAGTTTAAAACCGTATTTCAATTTTATCCCAGACAGAAGTTTGAACATTTGGGACCCCTTAATCACAGTGCCAGCTCTTTAAATCTATTGTTAAGATGTGACCATTTGAAGTATCTCATTAAAGGTAGAATTTAAATGAAAAGAGAAAAGAACTAAAGTAGCAAAAGAGATGTTAAGAGAATTTATAAAAGGAAAAATGTAGAGTTCTTCTTTCAAATCTTCATAATTTTGGTTTAGTGATATTATGCTATCTTTCCAATTTAATTTCATTTTAGTTGAATAATGACTGTTATGAGTGTTGTTTATGATGATGATAAAAATGATCCATACTCTAGAAAACACTCCATTATTTGGCCATTATGACCGGACATTTTCCATTAAGTCTTAGATAGATTATTTCTTCTTTTCTTTATGTATACTTTGTTTATTTTTGAGTGCATATGGAAATTATGATCATTTTGCTTTGCTACAAATAAAATCTGATTTCTTCTGATTATCCAAATAGTTTGTGTATGAATTACATAAAAAAACTTCATTAAAACAACCTGAACTTACTAGGGAATGTCCTTTTATACCATTTTCCCCCAGAAAATGGAGCCAAATTACTGAAACACCTCTAAAATTTTGAAAAGCAAACTGAAGTTTAATTGGAAAAATTATGCCAATTCTTTGTTATTTAATATTTTAGCAAGGGATTTTTTTCCAGTAATATCAACTAATCTTATACTCTAAAAACTGCAATATAATGCATTTAACTTAAGAAAACTTGGTTCTACAATGAAAACACATGGACACTGGGTGGGGAACATCACACACGGGGGCCTGCCGGGCGATGGGGGGAGAGGAGAGGGATAGCATTAGGAGATATACCTAATGTAAATGACGAGTTAATGGGTGCAGCACACCAACATGGCACATGTATACATATGTAACAAACCTGCACGTTGTGCACATGTACCCTAGAACTTAAAGTAAAATAATAATAATAATAAAAAGAGAAAACCTGGTGCTATAGTCCACCTAGGAAGAGTGGAAAGGGAAGAGTAATTTCAAGTGGATAAATCTAACAAGTAATTTCAAGTGGATAAATCTAACTCAGTCAGATGACCAAGGTCAACATCAACCGTGATAAGTAATGTTGATAGTATGTGCCCTTGACTCAATGTGATAAAAATGGCACAGTACCTCTGTGGCCGTCCTCCCCAAAACACATAGCCCCAGTTTAATCATGAGAAAAATATCAGACAAATCCCAGTTGAAGGATATGCTACAAAGTATGTGATTGATACTCCTTAAAAGAGTCAAAATCATCAAAACCAAAAGGAGTCTGAGGAGCTGTCACAACCCATAGAAGAAGATTAAAGAGACATAACAATGGCAGTTGACCCTTGAGCAACACGGGTATGAAATGCCCATGTACACTTACATGTGGATCATCTGTAGCCTTTGCTACCCCTGAATCCGCAAGACCAAACCCTCTTTTATCTCCTCTTCTTCAGCCTACTCAATGTGAAGTTGACAAAGATAAAGATGATCCAAAGATGGCCGCATAGGAACAGCTCCAGTCTGCAGCTCCCAGCGTGATCGATGCAGAAGATGGGTGATTTCTGCATTTCCAACTGAGGTACCTGGTTCATCTCATTGGGACTGGTTGGACAGTGGGATGGCAAGACCCATCTTACGTGCAGAGACACAGGTAGGCCCAAAATAAGGGGCTGGAGGAAGACTTTCCAAGCAAATGGAAAGAAAACAAAAAACAAAAAACAAACAAACAAAAAAAACCCAGCAGGGGTTGCAATCCTAGTCTCTGATAAAACAGACATTAAACTAACAAAGATCAAAGGAGACAAAGAAGGCCATTACATAATGGTAAATGGATCAATTCAACAAGAAGAGCTAACTATCCTAAATATATATGCATCCAGTACAGGAGCCCCCAGATTCATAAAGCAAGTCCTTAGAGACTTACAAAGGGACATAGACTCCTACACAATAATAATGGGAGACTTTAACACCCCACTGTCAATAATAGACAGATCAATGAGACAGAAGGTTAGCAAAGATACCCAGGACTTGAAGTCAGCTCTGCACCAAGCAGACCTAATAGACATCTACAGAACTCTCCACCCCAAATCAACAGAATATACATTCTTCTCTGCACCACATTGCACTTATTCCAAACTTGACCACATAGTTGGAAGTAAATGTAAAATTACTTCCTCAGCAAATGTAAAAGAACAGATATCACAACAAACTGTCTCTCAGACCACAGTGCAATCAAATTAGAATTCAGGATTAAGAAACTCACTCAAAACTGCACAACTACATGGAAACTGAACGACCTGCTCCTAAATGACTACTGAGTAAATAATGAAATGAAGGCTGAAACAAATATTTTATTTGGAACCAAGGAGAACAAAGACACAACATACCAGAATCTCTGGGACACATTTAAAGCAGTGTGTAGAGGGAAATTTATAGCACTAAATTTCCACAAGAGAAAGCAGGAAAGATCAAAAATCTACACCCTAACATCAAAATTAAAAGAACTAGAGAAGTAAGAGCGAACAAATTCAAAAGCCAGCAGAAGGCAAGAAATAACTAAGATCAGAGCAGAACTGAAGGAGATAGAGACACACACACACAAAAAAACCCTCAAAAAATCAATGAATCTGGGAGCTGGTTTTTCGAAAAGGTCAACAAAATTGATAAACTGCTAGCAAGACTAATAAAGAAGAAAAGAGAAGAATCAAATAGACGCAATAAAAAATGATAAAGGGGATATCACCACTGATCCTACAGAAATAGAAACTGCCATCAGAAGATACTATAAATGCCTCCATACAAATAATCTAGAAAATCTAGGAGAAATGGACAAATTCCTGGACATATACACCCTCCCAAGACTAAATTAGGAGGAAGTTGAATCCCTGAATAGACCAATAACAGGTTCTGAAATTGAGGCAATAATTAATAGCCTACTAACCAAAAAAATTCCAGGACCAGATGGATTCACAGCTGAATTCTACCGGAGGTACAAAGAGGAGTTGGTACCATCCCTTCTGAAACTATTCCAATCAAGAGAAAAAGAGGGAATCCTCCCTAACTCATTTTATGAGGCCAGTATCATCCTGATACCAAAGCCTGGCAGAGACACAACAAAAAAAGAGAATTTTAGGCCAATATCCCTGATGAACATTGATGCACAAATCCTCAATAAAATACTGGCAAACTGAATCCAGCAGCATATAAAAAAGCTTGTCCACCATAATCAAGTTGGCTTCATCCCTGGGATGCAAGGCTGTTTCAACATATGCAAATCAATAAACGTGATCCATCACATAAACAGAATCAAAGATAAAAACCACATGATTATCTCAATAGATGCAGAAAAGGCCTTTGACAAAATTCAACAGCCCTTCATGCTAAAAACTCCCAATAAACTAGGTATTGATGGAATGTATCTCAAAATAATAAGAGCTATTTATGAAAAACCCACAGCCAATATCATCCTGAATCGGCAAAAACTGGAAGCATTCCCTTTGAAAACTGGCACAAGACAGGGATGCCCTCTCTCACCACTCCTATTCAACATAATAGGAAGTTCTGGCCAGGGCGATCAGGCAAGAGAAAGAAATAAAGAGTATTCAATCAGGAAAAGAAGAAGTCAAATTGTCCCTGTTTGCAGATGACATGATTGCATATTTAGAAAACCCCATTATCTCAGCCCCAAATCTCCTTAAGCTGATAGGCAACTTCAGCAAAGTCTCAGGATACATAATCAATGTGCAAAAATCACACGCATTCCTATACACCAATAACAAACAGAGAGCCAAATCATGAGTGAACTCCTATTCACATTTACTACAAAGAGAATAAAATACCTGGGAATCCAGCTTACAAGGGATGTGAATGACCTCATCAAAGATCACTATAAACCATTGCTTAACGAAATAAAAGAGGACACAAACAAATGACAAACATTCCATGCTCATGGATAGGAAGAACCAGTATCATGAAAATGGCCATACTGCCCAAGGTAATTTATAGATTCAATGCCATCCCCATGAAGCTACCAATGACTTTCTTCACAGAATTGGAAAAAACTACTTTAAAGTTCATATGGAACCAAAAAAGAGCCCACATTGCCAAGTCAATCCTAAGCAAAAAGAACAAAGCTGGAGGCATCATGTTACCTGACTTC
>NW_012105764.1:778834-781798 GCF_000951045.1 Mandrillus leucophaeus | reverse complement strand
ATCCCATTACTGGGTATATACCCAAAGGATTACAAATCATGCTACTATAAAGACACATGCACATGTATGTTTATTGCAGCACTATTCACAATAGCAAAGACTTGGAACATACCCAAATGTCCATCAATGATAGAATGGATTAAAAAATGTGGCACATATATACCTTGGAATACTACGTAGCCATAAAAAAGGATGAGTTCATGTCCTTTGTAGGGACATGGATGAAACGAAACCATCATTCTGAGCGAACTACTGCAAGGACAGAAAACCAAATACTGCATGTTCTCACTCATAGGTGGGAACTGAATGATGGGAACACTTGGACACAGGAAGGGGAACATCACATACCAGGACCTGTCATGGGGTGGGGGGATGGGGGAGGGATTGCATTAGAAGAAATATCTAATGTAAATGATGAGTTAATGAGTGCCGCAAACCAACATGGCACATATATACGTATGTAACAAACCTGCATGTTGTGCACATGTACCCTAGAACTTAAAGTACAATTAAAAAAAAAAAAGATGATCCACTTCCACTTATTGAATAGTGAGTATATTTTCTCTTCCTTATGATTTTATTAATAACATTTCCTTTTTTTCTAGGTTATTTTACCCTAAGAATACGTAAATAATACATACACAAAATATGTATTAATCAACTATTCATGTTATTAGTAGAGCTTCAGGTTAATGGTAGGCTATTTGTAATTAAGGTTTGTGGAAGTAAAAATTATACTCAGGTTTTCGACCGCACAGGTGATTGGCACCCCTAACCTTTATGTTGTTCCAGGGTCAACTCTACATATAATGAAGTATCCTGAATGGAATCCTGAAACAAAAAGGAACAAACACATAAACGAGAAACATTGTTTCCTTTACTAAGGAAATTTGTGTAAAACATAAACATTAATAAAAATGTATCAATATTGATTTGTTAATTATAATGTGTCATACTGATGTAAGATGATAATAAGGGAAACTGAGTATAGGATATATAGGAATTCTCTGTACTGTTTTATCAATATTTCTCAATGCTAGAACCTTTATAAAAAAATGTTTGTTTTAAAAAATAGTGCACCAACACTTTAACAGATCATGTATTCCTAACACCCAGCAGGAAAAAATGAGTACTACTGACAGACCCTGTTGACATGAGTTTAACACATGCAGTAATAAAGGGCATTTAATATTACTGTTTTTCAGTTGAGATAAATAATAGGAAAAAATTAATAATATGCATGTTCATAGACCTCTTTCTTCTTCCTCCAAATCCAATACCCCATGGAAGAATAGGATAAAAGGTTTTGCAGGCCGATTCGCACTACAGAGAAAGTCAGAGCTGGAGAACAGGGAAGTCCAGGACCTGTTCATGGTGGGTATAGTGTGTGCATGCAGCTGCACGTGTGTGTTTGTGTGTTAGGGGTGTTGAGTAGGACCAATTTAAAGGTGTTCTGTAGCAAAAGGCAACACAGAGAAAACTTGAGAGATCAGAATGGTAAGAAGGAGAAATTGAGCTCTGTAGGTGAAGGAGAGTGAGTGGTTCTCAGGAATTTCAGACAACCAAAGAAATTAGAATTTTTAAAAAATCTATTGACTCGAGGGTGGCTGGCAAGGTGACTGAATAGGAACAGCCTCAGTCTGCAGCTCCCAGCAAGATCAACGCAGAACAGTGTGTTACACAGTGAGTGCAACCCATGGAGGGTGAGCAGAAGCAGGGTGGGGCGTCGCCTCACTCAGGAAGCTCAAGGGGTCAGGGAACTTCCTCCACTCAGGCAAGCCGTGAGGGACTGTGCCGTAAGGGATGGTGCTATCCAGTCCAGATACTAGGCTTTTCCAATGGTCTTCCCAACCTGCAGACCAGGAGATTCCCTTGGGTGCCTATACCACCAGGGCCTTGGGTTTCAAGCACAAAACTGGGTGACCATTTGAGCAGACATCTAGCTAGCTGCAGGAGGTTTTGAGGCAGAACCATTCACTCCCCTGGAAATGGGGCTGAAGCCAGGGAGCCAAGGGGTCTAGCTCAGCGGATCCCACACCTATGGAGCCAAGCAAGCTAAGATCCACTGGCTTGAAATTCTCACTGCCAGCACAGCAGTCTGAAGTCAACCTGGGATGTTGGAGCTTGGTTGGGGGAGGGTTGTCTGCCATTACTGAGGCTTGAGTAGGCAGTTTTCCCCTCACAGTGTAAACAAAGACACTGGGAAGTTTGGATTGGGTGGAGCCCACCACAACTTGGCAAAGCCACTATAGCCAGAGTACCTCTCTAGATTCTTTCTCTTTGGACAGGGCATCCCTGAAAGAAAGGCAGCAGCCCCAGTCAGGGGCTTATAGATAAAACTCCCATCTCCCTAGAACAGAGCACTTCGGGGAAGGGGAGGTTGTAGGTGCAGCTTCAGCAGACTTAAACATTCCTGCCTACCAACTTTGAAGAGAGCAGCAGATCTCCCAGCACAGAGCTTGAGCTCCGCTAAGGGACAGATTGCCTCCTCAAGTGGGTCCCTGACTCCCGTGCCTCCTGACTGAGAGATAACTCCCAGCAGGGGTTGACAGATAACTCATACAGGAGAGCTCCAGCTGGCATCTGGAAGGTGCCCTTCTGGGATGAAGCTTCCAGAGGAATGAGCAGGCAGCAATCTTTGCTGTTCTGCAGACTTCACTGTTGATACCCAGGCAAACATGGTCTGGAGTGGACCTCCAGCAAACTCCAGCAGACCTGCAGCAGAGGGCCCTGACTGTTAGAATGAAAACTAACAAAAAGAAAGCAATAACATCAACAAAAAGTACGCCCATCCAAAAAAACCCCATCCAAAGGTCACCAATTTCAAAGACCAAAGGTAGATAAATCCATGAAGATGAGGAAAGACCAGCACAAAAATCCTGAAAATTTGAAAAATCGGAAGCCTCTTCTCCTCCAAAGGATCACAAATCCTCACCATCAAGGGAACAAAACCAGACAGAGAAT
>NW_012105764.1:772771-774363 GCF_000951045.1 Mandrillus leucophaeus | reverse complement strand
ATAAAATCTTGTACAGACAAGCAAATACTGGGGGAATTTGTCACCACCAGGCCTGCCTTGCAAGAGCTCCTGAAGGAAACACTAAATATGGAAAGAAAAAACTGGTATCAGCCACTGCAAAAACATACAAAAATGTAAAGAGCATTGAGACTGTGAAGAAACTGCATCAACTAACGGGCAAAATAACAAGCTAGCATCATAATGACAGAATCAAATTCAAACATTACAATATTAACCCTAAATGTAAATGGACTAAATGCCCCAATTAAAAGACACAGACTGACAAATTGGATGAAAAGTCAAGACCCATCGGTGTGCTGTATTCAAAAGACCCATTCAATTCCGAAGACACACATAGGCTCAAAATAAAAGGGATGGAGGAATATTTACCAAGCAAATGGACAGCAAAAAAAAAAAAAAAAAAGCAACAGTTGCAATCCTACTCTCTGATAAACAGACTTCAAACCAACAATGATCAAAAAAGACAAAGAAGGGCATTACATAATGGTAAAGGGATCAATGCAACAAAAATAGCTAACTATTCTAAATATATATCCATCCAATACCGGAGGACACAGATTTATAAAACAAGTTCTTAGAGACCTATAAAGAGACTTACACTCTCACACAACAATAGCGGGAGACTTTAACATGCCACTGACAATATTGGACAGATCAATGAGACAGAAGATTAATAAGGATATTCAGAACTTGAACTCAGCTCTGGACAAAGTGGACCTAATAGACATCTACAGAACTCTCCATCCCAAATCAACAGAATATACATTCTTCTCAGTACCATATAGCACTTATTCTAAAATCAGCTACATAATTGGAAGTAAAATACTCCTCAGCAAATGTAAAAGAACAGAAATCTTCACAAACAGTCTCTCAGACCACAGTCAAATCAGAACTCAGGATTAAGAAACTGACTCAAAACTGCAGAACTATATGGAAACTGAACAACCTGCTCCTGAATGACTACTGTGTAAACAACAAATTAAGACAGAATAAATAAGTTCTTTGAAACCAATGAGAACAAAGACTCAATGTACCAGAATATCTGGGACACAGCTAAACCGTGTTTAGAGGAAAATTTATAGCACTAAATATCCACAGGAGAATGCGGGAAAGATCTAAAATCAACACCCTGACATCACAATTAAAAGAACTAGAGAAGCAACAGCAAACAAATGCAAAAACTAGCAGAAATCAAGAAATCACTAAGTTCAGAGCAGAACTGAAGGAGATAGAGACACAAAAAACCTTTCAATGAATCCAGGAGCTGATTTTTTGAAAAGATTAGCAAAATAGAAAGACCACTAGCCAGACTTACAAAGAAGAAAAGAGAGGAGAATCAAATAGACACAATACAAAATTATAAAGGGGATATCACCACTGATCGCACAGAAACACAAACTACCATCAGAGAATATTATAAACACCTCTATGCAAATAAACCAGAAAATCTAGAAGAAATTAATAAATTCCTGGACACATACACTCTCCCAAGACTAAACCAGGAAGAAGTCGAATCCCTGAATAGACCAATAACAAGTTCTGAAATTGAGGCAGTAATTAATAGCCTACCA
>NW_012105764.1:771705-772027 GCF_000951045.1 Mandrillus leucophaeus | reverse complement strand
AGCATGAAGACAAGATTAGAGAAAAAAGAGGCCAGGCTCAGTGGCTCATGCCAGTAATCCCAGCACTTTAGGAGGCTAAGGTGGGCGAATCACAAGGTCAGGATTTCAAAACCAGTCTCACCAACATGGTGAAACCCCATCTCTACTAAAAATAAAAAGAAAAGAAAAAGTTAGCTGGGTGTGGTGGCAGATGCCTGTAATCCCAGCTACTCGGGAGGCTGAAGCAAGAGAATCACTTAAACCCAGGAAGTGGAGGTTGCAGTGAGCTGACATCGCACCACTGCACTCCAGCCCAGGTGACAGTGCAAGACTCCACCTCAAA
>NW_012105764.1:769721-771186 GCF_000951045.1 Mandrillus leucophaeus | reverse complement strand
CAATCAGAAAGAAAGAAGTAAAGGGTATTCAAACAGGAAGAGAGGAAATAAAATTTTCTCTGTTTGCAGATGACATGATTATACATTTAGTCTCAGCCCTAAACCCCATTGTATATTTAGTATCAGCCCAAAACCCCATTGTCTCAGCCCAAAAACTCCTTAGGCCAATAAGCAACTTCAGCAAAGTCTCAGGATACAAAATCAAAGTGCAAAAATCACAAGGTTTTCTATACACCAATAATAGACAAACAGAGAGCCAAATCATGAGTGCACTCCCATTCACAATTACTACAAAGACAGTAAAATACCTAGGAATACAACTTACAAGGGATGTGAAGTACCTCTTCAAGGAGAACTACAAATCACTGCTCGGGGAATTAAGAGAGGACACAAACAAATGGAAAAACATTTCGTGCTAATGGATAGGAAGAATCAATATCCTGAAAATGGCTATACTAACAAAAGTAATTTATAAACTCAATGCTATTCCCATCATGCTACCATTGACTTTCTTCACAGAATTAGAAAACTACTTTAAATTTCACATGGAACCAAAAAAGAGCCCACATAGCCAAGACACTCCAAGGAAAAAGAACAAAGCTAGAAGCATCATGCTACCTGACTTCAAACTATACTACAAGGCTACAGTAACCAAAACAGCAGGGTACTGGTACCAAAACAGAGATATAGGACCATGGAACAGAATAGAGGCCTCATAAATAACGCCAAACATCTACAATCATCTGATTTTGACAAATCCGACAAAAACAAGAAATGGAGAAAGGATTCCTTATTTAATAAAAGGTGTTGAGAAAACTGGCCATATGCAGAAAACTGAAACTGGACTCCTTTCTCACACATTATAAAAAATTAACTCAAGATGGGTTAAAGATTGAAATGTAAAACCTAAAACCATAAAAACCCTAGAAGAAACCTAGGCAATACCATTAAGGACACAGGCATGGGCAAAGACTTCATGAGTAAAACACCAAAAGCAATTACAACAATAGCCAAAATTGACAAATGGGATCTAATTAAACTAAAGAGCTTCTGCACAGCAAAATAAACTATCATCAGACTGAACAGGCAGCATACAGAATGGAAGAAAATTTTTTCAATCTATCCATCTGACAAAGGGCTAATATTTAGAATCTACAAGAAACTTAAACAAATTTACAAGAAAAAAAACAAACAATCCCATCAAAAGTGAATGAAGGATATGAACAGACACTTCTCTAAAGAAGACATTTATGTGACCAACAAACATTTAAAAAAGCTCATCATCACTGGTCATTAGAGAAATGCAAATCAAAACCACAATGAGATACCATCTCACACCAGTTAGAATGGTGATCATTAAAAAGTCAGGAAACAACAGATGCTGGAGAGGTTGTGGAGAAATAGGAAGGCTTTTACACTTTTTGTGGGAGTGTAAATTAGTTCAACCATCATGGAAGACAGTGTG
>NW_012105764.1:756554-769171 GCF_000951045.1 Mandrillus leucophaeus | reverse complement strand
ACATGTATACCTATGTAACAAACCTGCACATTCTGCACATGTATCCCAGTACTTAAAGTATAATAATTACAAAAAATCTATTGACTCACATAAGGGATTGAAAGAGAGTTAAATGTAACAAATGGGCCGGGTGCGGTGGCTCATGCCTATAATCTCAGCACTTTGGGAGGCCGAGGTGGGCAGATCACGAGGTCGGGAAATCGAGACCATCCTGGCTAACACGGTGAAACCCCGTCTCTACTAAAAAAAAAAATACAAAAAAATTAGCCGGGCGTGGTGGCGGGCGCCTGTAGTCCCAGTTACTGGGGAGGCTGAGGCAGAAGAACGGCATGAAGCCACGTGGCGGAGCTTGCAGTGACCTGAGATGGCGCCACTGCACTCCAGCCTGGGTGACAGAGGAGACTCTGTCTCAAAAAAAAGTAACGAATGGATACTGTTGGACTGGTTAAACTATTCTTTAAATGCAATGTGTTCTGACACAGGACAATGTAGGTTTATATATTTATAACCATTGTAATGTTACATACACACATATATTTCTGTTTTAAATGCCATTTTAAAATAGAAAATAATCACAACATGACAACAATGTTGACAGAAAATAAAATGCTGCATAGAATTCAATTGCCTTCTCAAATGTAAATATATGTAGAATAGTTACAAAATAGAATAGTGAGGTAATATAATCTTCTTTAAAAATGTATATTTAAGTATATAATATCCATTATTTTCTTGTAGGGTTTCTTTGAATAATCAGAATAATTTCTTTTCTAATTCCTTTACATATGATATCCATACACTAGTAACTAAATTCAGAAATTTCCAAGGTCTACATTGCAACTCTGATTGGGTCTTCTTTCTGATAAAAGAAACACAACAAATATGGGTTTGAACTCTTATATTAAATGCTTAATTTTTTAAAAAAAAAAAACATGCTTAATGTAAATTTGATATGTGCTTATTTTGCTCACTAATAATCTCAATTTTTCTAGAATACCAAGATAAAATTCTTCTCATTTCTAATAAATTTAATAGTGATTTCTTCACTGCAGCTATTAATTCCTATAAAAGCACATACAATTATGATCACAGGAGAAAATGTAAGAAAACATTTCAAAATACTCCAAGGTGATGGTTAATTATTGAGATATTCTGTTAATAAAGATGAATTATAAATCAAAAGTTGATAAGTAGTATAATATATGGAATACAAGGTTCATTTATAAATACTACTCAAACTCAGTACTATCTTTTTTTTTGAATGCCACTCTATACTGCATAAAACACAACGGTCAGGAAAAATAAAAAAGGAACGATACTTCCCTTAAGCAACTTACAGTTATACAATAAGGCATATACAGAACCAATTGCAGTGTATAGTGACGATGATGCACAATATCAGAGGTGGGATAAATTACTTTTCTCTAGTAAAGATAAGTCTCTTATACACATCTAGACAGAACCAATTGCAGTGTATAGTGACGATGATGCACAATATCAGAGGTGGGATAAATTACTTTTCTCTAGTAAAGATAAGCTTTGCTTGAGTTAGACCTATGTAGTAGGACTTAAGTAGGATTTAAACTTGCAGCTTTGAAAAAGTAGGGTTTCTAGGCCGAGCTAACAACATGAGCAAGGCCATGAAAGAAGAAAAGTGTGGCAAATGCAGTAAACAATAAAACAACTGAAGTGTGACAAGGGAAGATATGTGCATATGATAAATAAGATAAGGCGGTCACTAAATCCATAGTTACATAGACTTCTATTGAATTGATGGATTCACTAACTGTCAGTCATTTATGCAAGCATTTCTTGACTGCCAACTTTATGCTGAATCACTGAGTATCCCCTGAGTTCTCAAGACATTGCTCAGTAAGCTGTTCCCAAAGTTCAGTTTATTTCTTCACAAAAGGATTTGAGGGTGCATGAAAAGCTAATCAAGACAAAATAAACAAAGATATTAACACTTCAAGGCTTCTTGCTGCCTTCTGTCTTCTCTATTATAACAGGCAGCTTGATTTGTTTGTCAGGGGTTTGCCTCCCAGGGAAGCAACATGATGAAACCCCAGGCCATACAAGGCATGAGCCAGTCTAGCTGCCTGGAGCCCCTTTATGTATGGTAGGAGGCAGTACAGCACCAGGCTTCAAGGCATGAGCTCTGAATTCAAGTTTGAGTTCAAATCCTGGCTGTCATTTACTAGCTGCATGGTCTTCAACATGTCAAGTAATGTCTGTGTCTGTTTCCTCATCTGTAATATAAATAAAGTGCTTAAAACAGTGTTTGGGACGTGGTAAATATTTAAGTTATAGCTGCACCAGACCAATCTGGTCCAATCTTACATAACAGAATTGTAAGTTATTTTTATGTGCCATGGACCCTCTGGTCACATAATCTGAGCATGCTCAGAATAACCATGCCTGCAACCACAGGGGGAACCTAAGTTCTGGGATGCAGGAGCAGGGTCTGAATTAAGAAACAGAGACCCTAGGGCAGGATTTAGGAGTCAATCAGATTGAGTTCTGGCATCACCTCATTGCAAGATCCAATCAGATCACACCTCATTAGCCTATGCTTATGTGGTGGTTAACACTGAGTGTCAACTTGATTGGATTGAAGGATGCAAAGTATTCATCCTAGGTGTGTCTGCGATGATGTTGCCAAAGGAGATTTCCATTTGAGTCAGTGGGCTGGGAAAGGCAGACCCACCTTTAATCCGGGTGGGCACCATCTAATCAGCTGCCAGCGCAGCTAGAATATAAAGCAGAAAAATGTGAAAAGGCTAGACTGGCTTAGCCTCCAAGCCTACATCTTTCTCCCATGCTGGATGCTTCCTGCCCTTGAGCATCAGACTCCAAGTTCTTCAGCTTTGGTACTTGACTGGCTTCCTTTCTTGTCAGCTTGCAGATGGCCTATTGTAGGACATTGTGATTGTGTGAGTTAATACTACTTAATAAACTTCCCTTTATGTATATATCCATGCTATTAGTTCTGTCCCTCTAGAGAACCCTAATACAGTTTGTATAGCCTTATCCAGCCCCAGCTGGGGAGACACTGCTTTGAGAACTAGCCCCAGTGTTCACCTTACTTGTTAGAAGTATTAACATTCCCTTGCTAAATCCTTCTTGATTGTGGTCATTGGGCTGATATCTGCCAAGCTACCAAACCCAACTGCTGGGTACATAACAAAATGTCAACTATTACGACAGTTTGGCATAAAAAATACTGATCTAAACAATGATAGAGGGCTCCCTGGTAATAGTCGTTAAAGATAGCAGGCTATTCTTTAAAGATAGCAGGGTTTCTCAGAGCCTGGAGAATTGTGCTCTGGTTTGCTTCCTTCTGTTCAAGGCTATTGTCCTTGCATGAAGAGCTGTGTCTTGCTTTTTCTAACCATTTGGCTTATGCCATGCCTGTTTTCATCTAGTCCTGACATCCAGGTTGGGCAAATGGATGCTTATAGATTTGAAGATACATATGTAATCCAAGGCTGATACGCATTTAATGTTGTTTAATATAAACGTATCAGAGTTGAGAATTTTAAGGCAATATCAACTTTTCCAAGAAGAAAATTGATCAGTCAGTTCTCCAGTATTCCAATTTCACTCTATCTTCAGATAATGTAACATTTCAGATCCAGTCTCATTGTTTTTTGATTTGATTTTTAGTTTTTTTGAGACAGGGTCTCTCTCTGTCATCCAGGCTGGAGTGCAGTGGCATGATCATGGCTCACTGCAGCCTCAATTTCCTGAGCTCAAGTGATCCTCCCACCAGAGCCTCCTGAGTAGCTGGGACCACAGGCATGCACCACCATGCCTGCCTAATTTTTTTTATTTTTTGTAGAGGTGGGTGTCTCCCTATATTTTATTTTAAATTTTATTATAGATTCAGGGAGTACGTGTGCAGGTTTATAACACGGATATATTGCATAATGCTGGAGTTTGCGCTTCTAGTGAACCCATCACCCAAATAGTAAATATAGTAGCCAATAGATTGTTTTTCAACCCCCACCCACTCCCCTACACTCCTCTTCTGGAATTATCAGTGTCTGTTATTTATATCTTTAAGTCAATTGTGTCCCATTGTTTAACTCTTACTTATAAGTGAGAACACGTGATATTCGAATATCAGTTTCTGAGTTATTTCACTAATGGGCTTCCAGTTCCTTCCATGTTGCTGCAAAAGACATGATTTCATTCCTTTTTATAGCGGTGTAGTATTCCATGGTGTATGTATACCACATTTTCTTCATCCAGTAATCCACTGATGTGTGCTTAGGTTGATTCCATGACTTTGTTACTGTGATTAGTGCTGTGATAAACATATGAGTGCAGGTGTCTTTTTTACATAATGATTTCTTTTCCTTCGTGTAGATACCCAGTAGTGGGATTTATAGGTCAAATGGTAGTTCTATTTTTAGTTCTTTGAGAAATCTCCATACTCTTTTCCACAGGGGTTAGACTAATTCCCACTAACAGAGTGTGTTTCCTTTCCTCCATATCTTAACCAACACCTGTTATGTTTTGACTTTTTAGTAACAGGTGTTGTATCTTTCCAGGAATTCATCCATTTTCTCTATGTTTCCTAGTTTGTGCTCATAGAGATGTTCATAGTAGTCCCTAAGGATCTTTTGTATTTCTGTGGAATGAGTTTTAATGACACCTTTATCATTTCTGATTCTGCTTGTTTGAATATTGGTTTTCCAGTTTCTTCAGATGCAATATTAAGTTGTTAATTTAATATCTTTCTATATTTTAGATGTAGGCATCTAGTTCTATAATCTCCTCTTAGCTACTTTTGTGGTATTCCAGAGGTTTTGGTATGTTGTGTCTCTATTTCCATTTTTTTAAAAATTTGATTTCTGCCATTATTTTTGTTTACTCAAAAGTTATTCAGGAGCAAACTGTTTAATTTCCATGTACTTGTATGGTTTTGAGAGTTCCTCTTGGTGTTGATTTCTAATTTTATTCTACTGTGGTCTGAGAAGATGCTTGATATGATTTCAATATTTTGACATATTGAGACTTGCTTTCTGACCAAGCATATGGTCTGTTTTAGAGAACATTCCATGCACAGCTGAGAAATATGTATAGTCTGCACTGGTACGTGGAATGTTCTGTAGCTGTCTATTAGGTCCATTTGGTCAAGAGTACAATTCATGTCCTCAGTGGATTAGTTTTCTACCTTAATGATCTGTTTAGTGCTGTCAGTAGGGTGTTGAAGTCCTCAACTATTATAGTATGATTATCTCTTTTTTTAAAGTCTAGTAGTATTTGTTTTATAAATCTGGGTGCTCTGATGTTGGGTGCATATTCAGGATATTACTGAATTATTTGCTCAGATATGTTTTCTATATTTGGATAGTTAAATCTTCTTGTTGAATTGAATCTTTTATAATTATATAATGCCATTTTTTTGGTATTTTTTCACACTGGTTTTGGTTTAAAGTCTGTTTTATCTGATAAAATAATAGCAATCCCTGCTCTTTTTTTTGTTTTCAATATGCATGATAGCTCTTCCTCCATCCCTTTGCTTTGATCTTGTAGATATTATTATATATGAAATGGGTCACTTAAAGGCAGTAGATAATTGGATCATTTTAAAACATCCATTTTGTCAATCTATGTCTTTTAAGTAAAGAATTTAGGTCATTATATTCAAGGTTAATACTGATATGTGAAGTCATAGTGTTCTTAGCTAACTGCTTTGTAGTCTCAATTGCATAATTGCTTTATAGGATCTGTAAACTTTGTACTTATATGTGCTTTTATGGTTGGTGAGTATTGTGCTTTTGGTTTTATTTAGAGCTCCTTTGAGCATTTCTTGTAGAACTGGTCTGATGGTGATAAATTCCCTTGGCAGTTGCTTGCCTGGGAAAGGCTTTATTTCTCCTTCATTTATGAAGCTTAGTTTGGCAGGATATAAAACTCTTGGCTAACTTTCTTTTTGTTTAAGAAGGCTAGAAATAGGCCTCCAATCTCTTCTGACTTGTAAGGTTTCTGCTTAAAAGTTTACTGTTAGTGGAATGAGATTTCCTTTGTAGGTAATCTGGCCCTTTTCTCTAGTTATCTTTAAGATTTTTTCTTCAGCATTGATCTTGGATAATCTGATTACTTTTTGCCTTGGGGATGGTCATTTTGTATAGTGTCTTGCAGGTGTTCTCTGAATTTCTTGTATTTGGATGTTGAACTCTCTAGCAAGAATAGGGAAATTTTCCTGAATTATTCCTTCAAATACGTTTTCCAAGTTGCTTATTTTTGCTAGTCTTTCAAGAATGCCAGTAAGTCATAGGTTTGGTCATTTTACATAATCCCATATTTCTCAAAATCTTTGTTCATTTCTTAAAATTATTTTATCTTTATTTTCGTCTGACTGAGTTAATTTGAAAGGCTGGTCTTCAAACCAAGAAAGAAAGAAATTCTTTCTTCCGCTTGACCTAGTCTATTGTTTCAGCTTCCAACTATATTTTGAAATTCTTTAGTGAATATTTTTCAATTTTAAAGTTATATTTGCTTTTTCTAAAATATAGCTATCTTGTCTTTCATATCCTGAATCATTCTTTCTGGTTTCTTTGTTTCTATTTTCAACTTTCTCTAGGATTTTATTGAGTTTCTTTGTCATGTACATTTTGAATTCTTTATCTGTTATTTCAGACTTTTCATTTTGGTTAGGACACATTGCTAGAGAGCTAATGCAATCCTTTGGAGCTGTCAAGACAACTTGTCTTTTTGTATTGCTGAAGTTCATGCACTGATTTCCTCTCATCTGAGGGAGCTGTTATTTCTTATTTTTGAATTTGCTATTCTTTGAATGGGACTTTTGAAAATTTTATTCTCTTTTCCCTTGAGAATATGACTGTGTTGTATGTTGCGTATGATTGTTTGGTTTAATTTCTGGCTGCTTTCATGGGATCAAGGCTCTGTATAGTTTCCTTGGTTGTGGATAGCTTCTATGTGGTGGCTTTCTCAGATGTTGCTTGTTGTAGTGATGTATTGGACATAAGAGCCAATGTGCTGTCTCCTGCGTGGCTGAGGATGTGGAGGTCTCAGGAAGCTTATCTTACCCAGTAAGCACTAAGACCTTATGGCAGATTTTTTTTTTTTTTTTTTTTTGGTGGTGCAGTTTAGCCTCCAGTCCAGTAGGTGGTGCTTAAGAGTAAGAACCAACTCAGGTAGGCTAATAATGAGTTGAAGTGCCCGCCCTAATGGGAGTGGTCAGAGGAGAGTGTATTGGAGGGAGCTGAGGTCTCTGGGGATGGTACAGGGAGGGGTGAACCAGTTCCTATCCTGAGTCCACAGGAACGCAATCTGTTTCCTTTTCACACCTTTGTTGCAGGGCTCATGATCTTCAGCTCATTTAGACTTTGAACATTTGGTTCCAGGACACAGTATGGCTGCAAGAGATATATACATCCCTCCTGTGACCACCACCAAAATGGGCCCCAGGCAGAGCCTCTTCATCCAGTCCTGAGTGGGCAACTCTGTGGCTTGTCTGCTGTTTGTTGCTAGGATGTTGCTGCTCTGTGTTTCTGTGTAGGGAGGTAAAGTTGACCCCTGCTCTTCCTGCAAGCCCAAGCACTGCAGGCTCACTTTTAACAGGGGTGAAACCATTGCCAAAAGCACAAAATGTACATTCTCCAAGTACACATGCACCTGCCCCCAGCAGAGAGAACCTCTGCTGCATTGGCAACAGTGAAGGGAGGCAGTGAGGAGATGACAGTTTTCCTTGTCTATTCCTGGCATCTGGTGCTACCCTTTTCAGTGACTGGCATGATTAGCATTGCATCCACATTTTTTTGTACCAAGGGGAGCTTTGGTGAGCTGTACACCCCTCTTGCTTAGGGGTGGCCCACACTGAGGGTAAGATCTCCAGGTGTCCTGCACCTCCCGGGGACCTGCTGTCCCCTGTACTTTGCTATAGTCAGAGAAGGCTGTGGGATAGGTTTGTGAGGGATCTGGTGGTGCAGTGACTCAGGGGCAGAGATTGCCTGGGCAGGCCAGTGGCCTACTAGTATGGTGCCTGGCTTCTCCTTTCCAGCCTGAGGGGAGTGCAGGCATGCTTGTGTGAGGTGACCACCTGGTTCTGTGTCCCTGGGAAGTTCTTAAGTTGCTGCCAACAGTGTTATCCAGGGTTATGAGGGGGGTTACCCTAACAGTTTAGAAGTCAACAGGTTGTTGTAACGGTGAAGGGAGCAGAGACATACTGTGACCTACCCTTTCTATGGGGCTTCAAGTTCCTCAGGGGGTTAGTCTCTGCCAGATTCTTGCTGCTTTTCTTTTCTGCACCCCAGCTTCTTTCCATCAAGACTCCAACAGGTTCCGGCTCTCTTCCCTTAGTTTTCCGTTCAAGCCATGTCCAGTAGCTATGGTCTTCACTGGTAGTTATGATCTTCTTTTTGAGGAGAAGTGACATCTTCTGCTCCTAGGCTCATCAGCCATCTTGAAAAAAGAAACCCCGAGAACTCTTCCAAGATGGCCAAATAGGAACAGCTCTGGTCTGCAGCTCCCATTGAGATCAAGGCAGAAGACAGGTGATTTCTGCATTTCCAACTGAGGCACCTGGTTCATCTCCTTGGGACTGGTTGGACAGTGGGTACAGCCCACAGAGGGCAAGCTGAAGCAGGGCTGGGCATCCCCTCACCCAGGAAGCACAAGGGGTTGGGGGATTTCCCTTTTCTAGCCAAGGGAAGCCATGAGAGACTATATTGGGAGGAAGGGTACATTCCTGCCCAAATCCTGCACTTTTCCCATGATTTTTGTGACTGGCAGACCAGGAAATTCCCTCCAGTGCCTGGCTCAGCGGGTCCCATGCCCATGGAGCCCAGCAAGCTAAGATCCATTGGCTTGTAATTCTCGCAGCTAGAAAAGCAGTCTGAGATCCACCTGGGACACTGGAGCTTGGGATGGGGAGGGGTGTCCACCATTGCTGAGGTTTGGATAGACCACTTTATACTCACAGTATAAACAAAGCTGCTGGGAAGCTCAAACTGGGTGGAGCGCACAGCAGCTCAGCAAGGCCAACTGTCTCTCTAGATTCCACTTCTGTGGGCAGGGAATATCTGAACAAAAGAGAGCACCCCCAGTCAGGGACTTATGGATAAAACCCTCATCTCCCTGGGTCAGAGCATCTGGGGGAAGGGGCAGCTGTGGGCACACCTTCTAGACTTAAACATCCCTGCCTGACAGCTCTGAAGAGATCAGTGGTTCTCCCAGCATGGTGTTCGAGCTCTGATAATGGACAGACTACCTCCTCAAATGGATCCCTGACCCCTGTGTTGCCTCCCAGTAGGGGCCTACAGACACCTCATACAGGAGAGCTCTGGGTGGCATCTGGCAGGTACACCTCTGGGACGAAGCTTCCAGAGGAAGGATCAGGCAGCAATACTTACTTTTCTGCAGTCTCTGCTGGTGATACTCAAGCAAACATTATCTGGAGTGGACCTCCAGCAAATTCCAACAGATCTACAGCTGAGGGGCCTGACTGTTAGAACAAAAACTAACAAACAGAAAGGAATAGCATCAACATCAACAAAAAGGACATCCACACCAAAGCTCCATCCGTAGGTCACCAACATCAAAGACAAAAGGTAGAAAAAAACCACAAAGATGGGGAGAAACCAGAGCAGAAAGGCTGAAAATTCCGAAAACCAGAATGCACCTTCTCCTCCAAAGGATCACAGGTTCTCATCAGCAAGGGAACAAAACTGGATGGAGAGTGAGTTTGACTAGTTGACAGAAGTAGGCTTCAGAAGGTGTGTAATAACAAACTTCTCCAAGCTAAAGAAGCATGTTCTAACCCATTGCAAGGAAGCTAAAAACCTTGAAAAAAGGTTAGATGAACGGCTAACTAGAATAACCAGTGTAGAGAAGAACATAAATGACCTGATGAAACTGAAAAGCACAGCACGAGAATTTCATGAAGCATACACAAGCTTCAATAGCCAATTCGATCAAGCAGAAGAAAGGATATCAGTGATTAAAGATCAAATTAATGAAATAAAGCGAGAAGACAAGATTAGAGAAAAAAGAGTAAAAAGAAACGAACAAAGCATCCAAGAAATATGGGACTACGTGAAAAGACCAAATCAGATTTGATTGGTGTACCTAAAAGTGACAGGGAGAATGGAACCAAGTTAGAAAACACACTAACTTGTGTTTTTAATAAAATATTATCCAGGGAGAACTTCCCCAACCTAGCAAGGCAGGCCAACATTCAAATTCAGGAAATACAGAGAACACCACAAAGGTATTCCTCAAGACAACCCCAAGACACATAATCATCAGATTCACCAAGGCTGAAATGAAGGAAAAAATGTTAAGGGCAGCCAAAGAGAAAGATCAGGTTACCCACAAAAGGAAGCCCATCAGACTTACAGCAGATTTCTCAGCAAAAACCCTATCAGCCAGAAGAGAGTGGAGGCCAATATTCAACTTTCTTAAAGAAACCCCCGGAATATCATATCCAGCCAAACTAAGCTTGATAAGTGAAGGAGAAATAAAATCCTTTATGGACAAGCAAATGCTGAGAGATTTTGTCACCACCAGATCTGCCTTACAAGAGCTCCTGAAGGAAGCACTAAACAGAAAGGAACGACCGGTACCAGCCACTGCAAACATGCCAAATTGTAAAGACCATTGATGCTATGAAGAAACTGCATAAATTAATGGGCAAAATAACCAGATAACATCATAATGACAGGATCAGATTCACACATAACAATATCAACCTTAAATGTAAATGGGCTAAATGCCCCAATTAAAAGACACACACTGGCAAATTGGATACAGAGTCAACACCCATCAGTGTGTTGTATTTAACACATTCCAATCAGTGTGCTGTATTCAGGAGACCCATCTCATGTGCAAAGACACACATAGGCTCAAAATAAAGGGATGGAGGAAGATCTGCCAAGCAAATGGAAAACAAGAAAAAAAGCAGTTGCAATCCTAGTCTCTGATAAAACAGACTTTAAACCAACAAAGATCAAAAGAGACAAAGAAGGCCATTACATAATGGTAACATGGATCAATTCAGCAAGAAGAGCTAACTATCCAAAATATATATGCACCCAATACAGAAGCACCCAAATTCATAAAGCAAGTTCTTAGAGACCTACAAAGAGACTTTGACTCCCACACAATAATAATGTGAGACAATAACACCCCACTGTAAATATTAAACAGATCAACAAGACAGAAAATTAACAAGGATATCCAGGACTTGAACTCAGCTCTGGACCAAGTGGATCTAACAGACATCTACAGAACTCTCCACCCCAAATCAACAGAACATACATTCTTCTCAGCACCACATTGCACTTACTCTAAAATTGACCACATAATTGGAAGTAATACACTCCTCAGCAAATGTAATAGAACAAAAATCACAACAAATTGTCTCTCAGACCACAGCACAATCAAATTAGAACTCAGGATTAAGAAACTCACTCAAAACCGCGCAACTACATGGAAACTGAATAACCTGCTCCTAAATGACTACTGTGCAAATAACAAAATTAAGGCAGAAATAAAGATGTTTGTTGAAACCAATGAGTATAAAGACACAACATACCGGAATCTCTGGGACACATTTAAAGCAGTGTGTAGAGGACAAGTTATAGCAGGAAATTCCCACAAGAGAAAGCAGGAAAGATCTAAATTCAACACCTTAACATCACAATTAAAAGAACTAGAGAAGCAAGAGCAAACAAATTCAAAAGCCAGCAGAAGACAAGAAATAACTAAGATCAGAGCAGAACTGTAGGAGACAGAGACACACACACCAAAAAAACCTTAAAAAAAAATCAATGAATCCAGGAGCTGGTTTTTTGGAAAGATCAACAAAATAGACCACTAGCAAGACTAATAAGAAAGGAGACAAGAAGCGAATAGACTCAGTAAAAAAATGATAAAGGGGATATCACCACTGATCCCACAGAAATACAAACTACCGTCAGAGAATACTATGAATACTTCTATGTAAATAAACTAGAAAATCTAGAAGAAATTGATAAATTCTTGGACACATACACCCTCCCAAGACTAAACCAGGAAGAAGTCAAAACTCTGAATAGACCAATAACAGGGTCTGAAGTTAAGGCAATAATTAATAGCCCACCAAGCAAAAAAAGTCCAGGACCAGATGGATTCACAGCCGAATTCTACCAGAGGTACAAAGAGGAGCTGGTACCATTCCTTCTGAAACTATTCCAATCAATAGAAAAAGAGGGAATCCTCCCTAACTAATTTAATGAGGCCAGCATCATCCTGATATCAAAGCCAGGCAAAAACACAATGAAAAAAGAGAATTTTAGACAAATATCCGTGATGAACATCGATGCGAAAATCCTCAGTAAAATACCGGCAAACCGAATCCAGCAGCACATCAAAAAGCGTATCCAGCACGATCAAGTTGGCTTCATACTTGGGTTGCAAGGCTAGTTCAACATATGCAAATCAATAAACATAACCCATTACATAAACAGATCCAATGACAAAAATCACATGACTATCTCAATAGGTGGAGAAAAGGCCCTCAACAAAATTCAATAGCCCTTCGTGCTAAAAACTCTCAATAAAGTAGGTATTGATGGAACGTATCTCAAAATAATAAGAGCTAT